>NC_060907.1:3990196-4067696 GCF_014805685.1 Silurus meridionalis
TCTGTCCAGAAATCACCTGTCCTTTGTGGACTCCAGTCTATTTGATCACCTCGATGGCCTCAAGGAACTGTAAGTACCTGTTTTGTGTGTGTGTGTGTGTGTGTGTGTGTGTGTGTGTGTGTGTGTGTTCTGTGGTACAGCAAATAATGCTAAAATGTCCTTCCTTTACATCATCAGTTTCCCTCTTTTTTTTCAGGTATCTTCAAAATAATCACATTACAGAACTTCCTCACAAAGTTTCCGGTTGTGGCTCATTAGCTGTGCTGTAAGTATTCAGTTTGTGTGTGTGTGTGTGTGTGTGTGTGTGTGTGTGTGTGTGCGTGTGTGTGCGTGTTTGTGTTGTTTTCGGGCATTTAGTGTGCATGGTTTCTTCCAACCGCCATCAAAATGAAATTCGCCGTAGCTGAAACTCCCAGACGGATTCCGTCTGGCGCTCATGTGGAACTCAGACTCAAATGAACTCGAACCGTGAGGAACAGGTTTAAGCATCCATCCCCACAGAGTCTGAATCTAAACCTCCGCCGAGTCTGAATCAAACCTCCGCCGAGTCTAACTCAAAGCTCCGCAGAGTCTAACTCAAACCTAGGCCGAGTCTAAATCAAACCTCCGCCGAGTCTGAATCTGAATCAAACCTCCGCCGAGTCTGAATCAAACCTCCGCCGAGTCTGAATCTGAATCAAACCTCCGCCGAGTCTGAATCAAACCTCCGCCGAGTCTAAATCAAACCTCCGCTGTGTCTGAATCAAACCTCCACCGAGTCTAAATCAAACCTCCATTGAGCATTGAGTCTGAATCAAACACACACACACACACACACACACACACACACACACACTGCAATCACAGGACCATTAATGCCAATTACATTTCTGTGCTTCGGGCTTCGAAGGTACTATTTCTTGCGCAGACCTACACACACACACACACACACACACACACACACACACATACACACACACACACACACACACACTTTCCATCCCTGTCTGGTACACCAAAATCACTCCAGAACTTTTCCATATGCTGCTCAAAAAATTTAGACAAGAGAGCCATTATTCACACACACACACACACACACACACACACACACACACAAAGAGAGGAAGTGAGAGAAAAAAAGGTTTTACAGAGCAAAAGACGGACAGAAAGAGCAAAACAAACACAGATACAGAGAGAGAGATATGACAAGGAGCATTATGTGATATTTTATATCATTTACACACACATCCAAATACGTCTTATAGATTTTTTTCAACTCTGTGTTAACGGTTTGTGAGAGAGATACATACGGCCATACATGTATGCATGTATATGTATGTCATTAATACATTGGAGAAGATGAAGGTTAAAGGTCTTGCTGTAAGAGCTGCTTCTTCAATATAGCCTGAGGTCAATCATCTGCTCAATAATCCATTAAAGAGACCAGTAATCATCATGCAGAGATTTTAATGCGATCGTTTTGCGCTCTGTATCGCCGACCCAAACGTTCCAGGTACGAACTACTGCTCCATAATAATTATATCATTTTTTATAGAAGCAGCCCTGGAAGCTGAAAGCACCGGAAAAATGACTTGATAGCTCTATTCTCCTCGTCAAAAACCAAACACGTTTTCGGACTGCGTTTGCGCTTAAGGGGAAAAGTGGTGTACAATTTATTTTTGGCCAGACTGTCACATTTAGAGTTTTTCCTCTGGTTTAGTAAAAAAAAAAAAAAAAAAAAAGAGAGAGAGAGGCACGAGAGCTTGCCTCTGTATTTTCCTCCGGCTCTCGGTTCGGCACCGCTATTTTCCTCATCCGTGTGTTTCGTAATGACACGCTCATCTGTTTTATTGCTCCATTATGAAAGTCGTAATGGGTTTGTTGGCCACGGGGATTATAAACCGCAAACGAGGGCGACAGAGGCGCATTATAACGGAGCCCTCGCGCGGTTCGGTTTTTGAGGCAGGAATGAGATGGAGGCGATCGTGTTCCCGTAATATTCATCCCACGATACGCTGTGTACCATAAGGAATGAGAGGAATATTGTTTAATGGATTGAGACGTTAGTCCCAGTTTATGAACCCAGTAATATTCACAGTGGAATCGTTCGAATTCCATTATACTGTTTTTATTGTCGGAACGCTGGAGTATTTATCCCTGAGAGTTCAGTCAAATATTCATTCTGTAGCACACATCCAGTTATTTTTATGGTGTAATATTCATCCCACAGTACTGACCCCTTAATACCCATACTGTTAGACTAATAATCTATTACATATCCCATAATATTCAGCCTGTAATACATATCCCATAATATGTACCCTGTATTACACATCCCATAATACTCACTCTGTATTACACATCCCATAATATTACTTAGTAATACACATACTATAATACTCATATATATATATGTGTGTGTGTGTGTCTGAGCGTGTATGACTGTGTGTGAGTGTGTATGTGTGTGAGTGTATGTTTATGAGTGTGTGTGTGTGTGTGTGTGTGTGTGTGTGAGAGTGTGTATGACCATGTGTGAGTGTGTATGTGTGTGAGTGTGTGTATGAGTGTGTATGTGTGTGTGTGTGTGTGCGTGTGTGTGAGCGTGTATGACTGTGTGTGAGTGTGAGTGTGTGTGTGAGTGTATGTGTATGAGTGTGTGTGAGCGTGTATGACTGTGTGTGTGTGTGTGTGTGTGTGTGTGTGTGTGTGTGTGTGTGTGTAATAATGAACCCTCCTCGTGTCTCCGTTTCTTAGGGACGTGAGCACCAACCCCTTCGTGTGTGCCTGTAAGCTGGTCCACCTGGTCAGCAAGCTGCAGATGAGGGGTGTCACCCTGAGGAGAGCCAATCAGATGCTGTGTGACCACCCACCCAAACTCAAAGACCAACCACTGCTCAACGTCAGCTCCGACCACTGCGGTGAGTGACGGCCCTGTCAGCCAGTCAGCATGAGCCACCGACTTACATCTCTCTGCAGATTGATTAATTCAATAGGAGGTAGCAGAGCTGAAGATGTTGAGATGTTTGTTGGGAGTGATGAGGATGGACAAGATTAAAAATTAGTTTATTAGAGGGACAGCACATGTAGGACGTTTTGGAGACAAGGTGAGGGAGGTGAAATTGAGATGGTTTGGACATGTGCAGAGGAGGGACATGGGGTATATCAGTAAGAGAATGCTGATGATGGAGCCACCAGGAAGGAGGAAAAGAGGAAGACTGTGAAAGAGGCAGATGTAGAGGACAGGTGGGGTATGGATTCAGATGATCCGCTGTGGCGACCTCTAATGAAAGCAGCCTAAAGAAGAAGAAGATGAGGCTTTTAAAAGTGAACGTTTTTTATGAGAATGAGGTTTTTGGTTTTATCTGTGTGTACGCTCCCACCAGTGCAGTTTTTTAATTTGGGGAGGTGATTTTAATTTAAGAAGAAAATATATACAGAACCATGCAGAACCTCATCTAGCTTCCCGTAAGTACCTGTGGGAGTTGGTGGAGGCTCACAATCGCTGTGACTTATGGAGAAATTTAAATAAGAAACAGAGACAATACACGTGGGCCCACTGCATAGACAACACGCTCCCCCTGGCGAGATTAGATCGATTTTTTGGTTTTAAGCATCAACTTTTTTTAACAAAGTGTTTTATGTTTCCAGTAGGCATCTCTGATCACTGCATGGTTCAGTGTACCGTCAGTAAAAAGAACATAAAACCTAAGAGCACCACTTGAACGCCACTCTTAGAATAGCTAATTTTAGAGAGTCTTTTATTTATTAATATAGTTGTTTCAGAGAAGGCAGCTTTTAACTCCCTACAGCATTGGTGGGATGTGACAAAAACACAAATCAGAGTATTTTGTCAATAGTACACTCTCAATGTCACAAAAGACATTGAGGTAGTGGAGGAGAGCTTTCTCAAAGACCTGCCAAAACTCTTAATCAGTGGCCAAAGAGATGGACAGGGAGCTGACACTGGCAAAGCTTCATGATGCTCTCCAGGGCATGGAGAACAGGCGGGTGCCAGGTATAGATGGTCTCCCTGTCGAGTTCTTCAAAGATTTCTGGGCAATAATAGGGCAGGACGTGCTAGAGGTCCTAAAGGACAGTGTAAAAGGTGACAGCTACCATCGAGCTGCTGGAGAGCCGTCCTGACCCTGCTGCCAAAAAAGGGAGAACTGACCCACCTGAAAAACCTGGTGTCACTACTGTACACTGACTGCAAGGTGCAGTCAAAAGCATTAGCATCAAGACTGATGAAGGTGATGGGGCAGATCATTCTTCATGACCAGACATACTGTGTGCCTGGCAGGTCGATATTTGATAACTAGCTACTGGGCTTTAAGACTGGTCTGATTTTCCCAGACCAGGAAAAGGCTTTTACACGCTAATGCTTCAGTTTACCTGTCAGCAATTGCAGATAACCTGGCTGGAATGGGAATCCCAGTCTGATGTAAAGGTTTTAATTAATGTTTTAATAGGTTTTATCGTCACCAAAAGTTAATTCTGGAAAAAGTGATGCAGTTTTAGTTGGCGAGTGGAGAGGTGAAGAACCGACACTTCCAGAAGGTCTGGTGTGAAAAAGAGGGGGTTTTAAGTACCTGGGAAATAAAATGTAAAACTGGAAAGGCACTGTAGAGCACATTAAGGGCAGACTGAGCAGATGGAAGTGGCTGCTTCCAAAGATGTTTTACAGGGGGCGAACGTTGGTCATTAACAACCTGGTAGCATGTTAGCTGTGGCACATGCTGGCATGCGTGGATTCGCCACCAAATTTGCTAGCGAACATCCAGGCCCTGCTCATTGACTGGGGTGGTCGGCAAGTGTCCTCCATCTGCCCAAGGGGGCAGGGGCTGGTTCACCTTCAGTCTTTCACCTCCAGTTCATTCAGAAACTCCCAACCAGGCCTAGGAACCTGGTGTGGAAAACAGCAGCCAGTGGACTTTTGCACATGGTGGGAGGACTGGGACTGGACAGAACTTTGTTTTTAATGGACACACACACACTGGATGTGTCTGGATTAGCAAAAAAAATAGAATAAAATCTATGGAACACTGGCTGCTGGAGTCGCCCCTCGTCTACAGAAGTTGTCTGGATATCTCTGGTGTGACCGACCTTATACTGTTTCGAGCTTTGATCTCCTCAAAGTGTGGACACTCCGGGAGCTGGTGAACGTCGCGGGGACAGACCTGTCACAAGGGGAGGACCTGGCAGCACGTATAGGACTATGGTTGCAGCGCATCGCTAACCAGCTACAACACCACTGGAGGTCCACCTTGACAGCAGAGAAGCGTGTTCAGCTGAAGGACTACAAAATTGGCGAGACCGGTCCTGCAGAGGAGAAACCATTTCCTCAGCTGGATATCGCTCCTGACTTCGAAGGGTGTGGAGGTCCCCTCCTGGAGTGCAGGGGTGAAGGGGAGATGAACTTTGGGACAGTGACGGGGAAGCTGCTCTACAAGGCCTGTGTTAAGGTTTTAAACAAGAAAAAGCTGAGTGGGAGGGTGGACCCCCAGTGGAGAAATGTTCTTGGTTTTAACGATGATATTAAAGCAGAGTGGAGACACTTTACAAACCGTTGTTAACCAAAACAGCTGCCGACCTCCAGTGGAGGATTTTACACTGCATAATCTCTGTGAATTTTAAACCCTGATATTTTATTGGACTGTCCATTCTGTTTAGAGAGACACTGGTTTTATACTTTTTTTCACATTTGAGCTTTTAGAACATATTTTAAGATTTTCTACTTTCCAGTGTTTTATTCTTAGTGGTTTTAAGTACATCAGGAGAAAGAGGTTTATGTGCGAAAGGCGAAAATGGCCATATACCCAAACAGACAGAACAAAGCTGACTGTGATGCAGAGAAAATGTTCTCCAGACTAATAAAATGAAGGATTCTGGTTGATTTAAATTTGTGTAAGAGTGTGGAGGATCTGGGGATGCTGGAGTCTGTGTGGAGATGCTCTGTGTTCTGTAGTTGAACCAGAACTGAACTAAATGATCACCTTTAACTGTCATGCCAGATTTAACTTATTTATTTATTTATTTACCCATTTATTTAACAAGTCATCCTGATACCATCTGGCATTTAACATGACTTCTCTCTTTCTCCCTATCTTTCCTTCTGTCTTTCTCTCTCTTTCTATCTCTCTCTCTCTCTCTCTCTCTGTCTTTTTCTTTCTATCTCTCTATATATCTTTCTCTATATCTCTCTGTCTTTCTCTCTATCTCTCTTTCTGTCTGTCTGTCTCTCTCTCTATATATACATCTGTCTCTCTATCTTTCTCTTTATCTCTCTTTCTATCGTTTTCCATCTCACACTTTCTATATTTCTCTCTCTCTCTCTCTCTCTCTCTCTCTCTCTCTCTCTCTCTCTCTCTGTACACACAGAGCTGTACTACGCCGGGTGTCTGCAGGACGATGCTCGCTCCGGGGGCAGTGAGCTGGTGATCTTCACGTCGTCGGTGATGGGGAATTTCTCGCGGGAGGAGTGTAACTCCAGATGTTTCTTCGCTAAGCAGCTTTACGGAGGCCTGGGTTCACGCAGGGAGTGTTTATGCAGCACCAACTCCGAACCCAACTACATCAGCGAGGCCCGGTGTTCTGCAGCCTGCTCCAACTCCACCGTCATGAAGGACTGCGGCCTCACTGTTGCCCAGGACGTCTTCCAGGTGTGTGTGTGTGTGTGTGTGTGTGTGTGTGTGTGTGTGTGAGATATGTAATGCTGTTACACAAAATGTGTCTGTGTGTTTAAGTGTGTGTATTCTGTTATACAAAGTGTGTGTGTGTGTGTGTGTATGTGTGTGTGTGTGTGTGTGTGGTCACTCAGAATATGTAATGCTCTTATGCAAAGTTGGTCTGTGTGTGTGTTTGTGTGGTCACCAAGATTATGTAATGCTGTTATACAAAGTCTCTGTGTGTGTGTGTGTGTGTGTGTGTGTGTGTGTGTGTGTGTGTGTGTGTGTGTGTGTGTATGTGTGTGTACCACTCATACAGGTGAATTACTCAGTGCGTGTCTCAGCGGTGCGCTCTAGTGTCTACTCCCAGACCGCGTTGTCGGTGTCCTCCTCTGTCCTTCCAGTGTCTCTGTGCTGGGACTTTGGGGACGGCTCTCCGCTCCTCAACACCTCGCGTACCACGGCGCAGCACAAATACGGCCTGCCGGGTCGCTACAGGGTGAAAGCAGTGGCCACGGCAGCACACAGGGAGACAAGCGGCACGGCCGAGGTGCGTGTGGAACTGCCCCCGAGACTGGAGCTCCGCTGCCCCTCACCACTGCTGGCCAATCAGAGCCTGGAGGAGGCGGTGACTCTGGTGAACTGGGGCGGAGTGGGCGTGGAGGCGGACTGGCGAATCAGGAAGGAGGGCCTGGAAGTGGCCCGAGGTGTGTGTGTGTGTGCTTTTATTATATATAGATAGATATTATAGCCAAATATCTAGCATCAGTTTCATGTCTTTCTCCTGTGTGTCTTTGTGTGTGTGTGTGTGTGTGTGTGTGTGTGTGTGTGTGTGTGTGTGTGTGTGTAGCTGAGCCAGTGTGTGTACCAGACAGCGTACAGCATGAGAATTTGTCGCGGTGTTTCGAGTTGGTGCCAGGCGAGTTCAGCTGGTCCGAGGCTCGGCGTCAGTGTGTGACTCGGGGTGGAGAGCTGGCCATCGCTCGGGGGGACGCCGTACAGAGCCTCATTGCTCAGCGCATCACACAGTGAGTCTATAAAGAACACACACACACACACATACACACACACACACACATACACATACTATTATACACATTATATGTTAAATAGAAAAATTAAAAAATATAGAAACATTTATATCAATTGTTGTCATTTTGTAGATTTCTTCTCTGATATTCAATTATTGTTTCGCTGATCTTTTTTTTCTGCAGATATAAGATTTTTTTTTTCTTTAAAATTTGTTTGTTTTACGTGAATCTGGTATCAACGCTGCTTGGAGTTATATGGTATGAATAGTAAAAATTGTCTTAGAGGAAAACTTTATACATTTATAAAGGAGACAAAAATTCTTCTTGGATGCCTTCAGATCAGAATTCAGACTAATACCAGGTTTCTTCTTTCGGCTGCTCCCATTAGGGGTCTCCACAGTGGATCATCCGTCTTCATACCCCCCTGTCCTCTACATCTGCCTCTTTCACACCAACTACCTGCATGTCTTCCCTCACCACATCCATAAACCTCCTCCTTAGTCTTCTTCTTTTCCTCCTTCCTGGTGGCTCCATCCTCAGCATTCTCCTACTGATATACCCCATGTTCCTCCTCTGCACATGTCCAAACCATCTCAATCTCACCTCCCTCACCTTGTCTCCAAAACATCCTACATGCGCTGTCCCTCTAATAAACTCGTTTCTTATACTGTCCATCCTCGTCACTCCCAACGGAAACCTCAAAATCTTCAGCTCTGCTACCTCCAGCTCCACCTCCTGTCTTTTACTCAATGCCACTGTCTCTAATCCATACAACATCTCAGGTCTCACCACAGTCCTATAAACTTTCCCTTTCACTCTCACAGATACTCTTCTATCACAAATCACTCCTGTCACTCTTCTCCACCCACTCCACCCTGCCTGCACTCTTTTCTTCACTTCTCCTACTGACATTCATTCCCCTTCTCTCCAGCACATACCTCTTCAGGCTCTTCTCCAGCTCCTCCCTACTCTCACCACAAATAACAATATCATCTGCAAACATCATAGTCAAGGGAGACTCCTGTCTGACATCATTCGTCAACCTGTCCATCACCACTGCAAACAGGAAAGGGCTCAGGGCCAATCCTTGATGCAGTCCAACCTTCACCTTGAACCAGTCTGTCGTTCCTTCTGCACACTTCTCTGCTGTAACACTGTCCTCATACATGTCCTGCACCACCCTCACATACTTCTCTGACACACCTGACTTCCTCATACAATACCACAACTCCTCTCTCCACCCTGTCGTAGGCTTTCTCTAAATCCACATACACACAATGCAACTCCTTCTGTCCTTCTCTATACTTCTCCATCAACATCCTTAAAGCAAATAAGGCATCTGTGGTGCTCTTCCTCGGCATGAAACCATACTGTTGCTCACAGATGGTCACCTCTTCTCTCAGCCTGGCTTCCACTACTCTTTCTAATAACTTAATGGTGTGACTGATCAACTTAATTCCCCTGTAGTTACTGCAGGTCTGCAAATCTCCCTTATTCTTAAAGATCACACTCCACACTCCTTCTCCATTCCTCAGGCAACTTCTCACCTTCCACAATCCTGTTAAAATATTTATACCAGACTAATACAACACAAATTAGTCTAATACCAGACTGTCTACCTTTTAACTGAGAGAAAAAGTGAGTATAGTAATGAAGTGTGTGTGTGTGTGTGTGTGTGTGTGTGTGTGTGTGTGTGTGTGTGTAATACAGGAGTGTAGAAATATTTTAATCTGAAACGTTCTCCTTCTCCTTTGCTTTGTTTCCTTTTTTTTTTTTTATTGCATCAGTTTGTTTCACATGAAGCCAGGAGGAGGTGTGTGTGTGTGTGTGTGTGTGTGTGTGTGTGTGTGTGTGTGTTTAGGGGCTTCAAATATTTTAATTCTGTATTGTTTTGTTTTGCTATGTTTTTTTTCAGGAAAGTAGTTTGCAAGGCAGAGAGAGAAAGAAGTGGAGAGAGAGAACTGAAAGAGGGAGAGGGGAGGGGGAGTGAAGAGGGAATGAATGCGAGGCATGGGCTGTAATAACAGGGCAGATTACTGACCTACATCAGAGCTGTAATTAGAAAGCAGTGAGACGGAGTAAAAGGCTGAGGAGATTTTTTTGACCACACATAAGGATGATAGGTTAAGACTGCGTCTGACCTCCTACAGCTCAGCGTTATAAAAAGCATCTGTGTTTTCAGTCGGCTGCTGGTCACAACGAGATCGCTGAGTTATTAGCCGAAGTGGATGCGGGAGTGAAACAAGAGCAAAAACTTAAACTCTCTTTCAAGTCTCCGAATGCATTGAATCGTAAAGAGAACATAAACACAGCAGGAAATGAAGACAGACAGACAGACAGACAGACAGACAGATTAATGGACGGGTGGAAGGATGGATAAATGCATGGATGGTTGTATAGAAAGCGAGAGAGAGAAGATGGATTGTGCAAGCATAATGCATAAAGCATTCATATAGTGGATTGATGGATGGATTAATAGATGGATGGATGGATAGATTATTATTATTATTATTAATATTGTGGTTCTTATTATTATTACAAATTCTCTCTCACACACACACACACACACACACAGTGATGCACATCTGGTAAAGCACACAACTATGGAAATATGTTACACTGCTGTTGGGAGGAGACTGTGTGTGTGTGTGTGTGTGTGTGTGTGTGTGTGAGAGAGAGAGAGAGAGAGAGAGAGAGAGAGAAAATGAGAGACAGAATGTGGTTATTTCCTGTCTCCTGTTCCACACCCATCATTAATCTGAGCACTCTACATCTACTGACCAAACAGAGAGAGAGAGAGAGAGAGAGAGAGAGACACACACACACACACACACACACACACACACACCTTCTCCCCACTCTCATTCTTATGTAAGAATGTGCACAAATGAGTACAATTCTTTTTAATGTCTCTATTTAATGACTCTATGTCTCCTCCCCCTTTCAATTCCTCTCTCTCTCTCTCTCTCTCTCTCTCTCTCTCTCTCTCTCTCTCTGTCTCTGTCTTTACCCCTGTTTTTTATTTAGAGCTCTACATTGGCATGAGATTGATTATATAACAGTTAAGACACAGAGTGTAGTGCTGAGTGAGTGAGTGTAATGTAGTTTAAAGCAGATCTGTGGTGGCCACTGATTGGTCATTACAAACTGTGTTGCTCAGTGATTGGACATTAGGAACTATGGTGATTGGTGACTGGCCATTACAAACAATGGTGACTTTTGTTTCGTCATTAGAATGATGATGGTTGGTCAATAGGAAGTATTGTGGTTGATGATACAGAAATATAGTGATCAGTGATTGGACATAACCAGCTATAGTGATTGGTGATTGGACATTAGGAGCTATAGTGATCAGTGATTGGACATAAGGAGCTAAAAAGATCAGTGATTGGACATTAGGAGCTATAGTGATCAGTGATTGGACATTAGGAGCTATAGTGATCAGTGATTGGACATTAGGAGCTTTAGTGATCAGTGATTGGACATTAGGAGCTATAGTGATCAGTGATTGGACATTAGGAGCTATAGTGATCAGTGATTGGACATTAGGAGCTATAGTGATCAGTGATTGGACATTAGAAGATTCACTCAGTACAAGAGTTACTTTGTCAAATGTTCAAAACGTCCCGTTCAAAATATAATCAAGAAAACTAAATATAGTGCAACAAACAGAGCAGGAGCTCACAGCAGGATCCAGATAATAAAACACAAACGAGGAGACGCATATAAACGAAAACACCCAAAGCGGAGCAAAGCCCACAATGAAACACTGTGTGTGTGTGTGTGTGTGTGTGTGTGTGTGTGTGTGTGTACAGGGAGCGTGGGGTGTGGTTGGGTCTCAGCGATGTGGATTCTCCCGGGTTCCTTCACTGGGTGGACGGATCCCCGGCGCTCCCAGGTGAAGATGGAGCGAGAGACAGGGCCATGCTGGTGGACGGAAACATGTGTGTGTCCCTGGGCAGCGACGGACAAACCAGCTCGCACCCCTGCAGCGCCAAACGTGCCTACGTGTGCCAATTCACACACCAAGGTGGGCTTCACACTCAGTGTATCTCCTCACACACTCATAATATGGGAAAGATCAGACTTCAGAGAATTAACTTTAACACAGAAATGGTGCCCTTTACTCCATCCAGGGTCCTAAATCCATTGATGTGTACAGTCTCTTTATTTCATAGCGTTTCTCTCGGGTGCACTGCTTCTAGGAGGGTTTGTTTATGTTGGAGTTTCTATCCAATCAGATTTCAGTCATCACATCACCTGGGGTCAAAGGAATCTGCAATGAGGCCTTTGAAATGAACAGTGCAGATGCCTGCAGCTTAGAGTTCATGTTTCTTTAACCAATCAGATTGCCAGTTGGCGACACTGAGCCCCTCTAGAAGGCGTCCAATAATGTCGTCATTTTCACGCTGTTTGATTGGACGGTCAGAGCTCTGTAGCAGCGTACTGCACAAGCTAAAACATATGGGTGTGGATTTAATAGCTGTTTTTTTTTAATTCCACAACGACTGACCGAGGAGAAGAAATCGATTTGGAGGAACTTAAAATGCTTAACAAGAAAAACGCTTAACGTGACAAGACGTGTTTTTAAAAGACCGGACTAAGAAAGCACAATAATAATAAAGTATACTACGTACAGACAAGCGGATGAGTCTCGAATATGAACGCTAAACGCATTTATTTATGCCTTAAGCGTTTTTCCTCTATAGAAAACTGATAAAGGGAAAAGTGACAACATTTTTTTAAAAGGACTAAACTCAACCAAACTGCTAGTCTGTATATAGTAGACTTTTTTATCAATGTGGTTATTGAGATTGGTCTTTTCGGAACAGTGTCTTATCGCATTAAGCCACTTTAAGAGTTTTCCTTAATGATTTATCAGAATAGATTCATATTCTGGACTCGTCTGCTTGTCAGTACATAGTATACTTTATTATTAATGTGTTTACCGAGTTCGGTCCTTAAAAACATTTATTTCACGTTACATTTACATTTTTTAAAAAAAGGTCTGGCATTAAGCCACGTTAAGCGTTTTTTGGGCGCAAAGACAAGGACATTTACAAGACACAGTTTTCAAGAAAAGTGAACATGGTGACGATTCAGCTTTTTTCATAAACCGTTTATACTTTTTAGCGTTTTTTTTCCTGTAGAATTTGAACAAAAACACACAATTTGCCTTGAATTCAAATTTCCCGGGAAAACCGTAATGCAAATTGCACAAAAAGACGGGGTGATGTGATGAGGTGAATATCGATGCTTCTGCTGGAGATGATGTATGTGGAGGTGCAGTTGTTGTTCATTCACGCTGTACGACGTGACGGTTTCTCTATCATTCTCTATCATTATGACATTATGGTATTAAGAGGTGGAACAGTTCAGGTAGGACACCACTAAAGGCCTGGAGGTGAAATGCGAAATGTAGAAGGTTTATGGCAGTTATTAGCCAGAGCATGACAACCACAGGTGGTCCTGAACATCATTGATTATCTGATTGACTATCTGGAACCTGTGGAGGGGTGGGATGTATTAGGCAGCAAATGAACAATCATAATGGAATAATGGATAAGTCTAAAGAGCTGATTGACTTTGACTTGGGCTAGAATACGATGTCTGGCTCAGAACATCTTGAAAACAGCAGGTCTTGTAGGGTTTATCCCAATATGCAGGGTTTAGAACCAACCAAATGTAATACAAGGAGAACCAGTGAAGTCATGGGTGCTTAAGGCTGAATGATCCACATGAGGAGCAAAAGCTTTGATTCCCCAGAAGAGCTTTTTTACCGTCGAATTCCACATGTAGTCTGTATATCGCTGTTATAATATCCTACACTCTTCTGGGAAGATGTTCCTCCAGATTTTGTGGATATTTGTGGAAAGATACATTCATCCACAGGGGTGTTAGTAAAGTCAGATCAGAAGTCCTGATGTAGGTGAGGTGAGGAGGCTTGGGGTAGTTAGTGTTCACATTCAGATTTTCAGTAGTGTTGGAGCTCTGTAGCAGGCCAATCAAACCCATGTTCCAGTCCAAACCATGTAAAACATATTTCAAACCATATCCAGCACATGAACATCAAATCATGGACAAGCACGATCTCCTTATAAGTAAAATGAGAAGAATGCTTTTGACTTTCCATTTCTAGCTGAATTTCAAATTATAAGCTCAATATCTCTTATTGTGGAACATCTGAGAAGAGGAACTGCTGTGTAACTGATTGTGACAGATTTCTCACACACACACACACACACACACACACACACACTCCACTGGATCTTACGACTAGATTCTGTTCACGAACTGCCCCGAGTGTGGCTTTGAAGTTTTCCTGTTTCGTTCTCACCTCTGAATTATTGAGCGAGTCTCGGTGCGTGACGCTCCGAGTGTGTTTCAGGAGCACGTTCGGTGTTCGGTATTAACCAGCCCTCCTGTCAGAAATGCATTCAATAATCCACCCAGGAGCACAAACACACTTTCAGTCTGAGTGCGATTACATGCCATCCCTGAAGATGACTGTTCATCCATCCCTCCATCTCTCACTCTATCTGTCCGAGTGAAGAACGAGCTGCACCTACAACGAGAGAGTTACAAATCACACGCCTGGCAGAGCAAATAGAGGAGACACATAACGTGGGAGACGTCGGTACACACATTCTCACAAACACACACACATAAACACAAATACGTGTAAATCAATAAATGTGTCAGTAAGTGAACGAGTCAGTAAATGAGTCAGTTAGTCAATCATTCAGGAAATGAGTCAGTGAGAGTGAGCGAGCCAGAAAATCAGTCAGAAACTCAATGAGCAAGTCAGTTAATAAGTCAGTGTGTCAGAAAGTGATTTAGCCACTAAATGAGTCAGTAAGTGATTTAAGTAAGTCAATAAATGAGACAGAAAGTAAACAACTTAGTAAGTAATTAAGCAAGTCAGTTATTGAGTCAGTAAGTGATTGAGTGAGTCAGAAGATTAGTCAGTAAGTGAGTGAGTCATTAGTGAGTCAGGCAAGACATCTTATGTTCATCGGGAATATCTATTTCTCTCTCTCCCGCTCTCTCTCTCTCTCTCTCTCTCTCTCTCTCTCTCTCTCTCTCTCCTCTCTCTCTCTCTCCTCTCTCTCTCTCTCTCTCTCTCTCTCTCTCTCTCTCTCTCTCTCTCTGCAGTGCGAGTGTTGGATGCGGGGGTATACCGGGTGGGTATGGCTGTCTTCAACACCCAGAAAAGTGTCATCAATCCTGAAGTTACATCTTTCATTAGACCGGAAATAGCAGTCAACAGTGTTGAGGTACACACACACACACACACACACACACACACACACACACACACACACACACACACACAGATTTGCTTATAATCTTTCTAAAATGTATTTACATAGACAGTATATTGATGTTTCTGTGTGTGTGTGTGTGTGTGTGTGTGTGTGTGTGTGTATGTATGTATGTATGCATTTATGTTGCAGCTTCTCCTGTTCCCATCTCTGAGCTTCACCCACAGCGGGCGTCTTTCAAGCCTGGAGCTGATCACACACACTCTGAGCTCATACACACACGTTCGCTTTCAGGTGTACCGACCTCACTGCCAGAGTGGATTACACCTGCTGCTGCCAGGTAACACACACACACACACACACACACACACACATATACACACACACACACACACACACAATACAAAGTTGCCCAAAGCAACTCAGGCTCAGCAGGATGTGAAGGATGAAGAAGGTGGAGTGTGAGGGGAAAAAACTGCAGGCTGATAACAACACAACAGTTCAATATTTAGATGTGGATGCTGGATTCATGATGCTATTGTGCTGATGTTGAGCAAAGCTGAGGGTTCAGAAGCTTATTTTTCTTAGCATAATGCAATAGTAAAAAAAAATAATAATAATAAATAAATAAATGCAAGTCACCTGTTAATCCCTTTAGTTTTTATTCAAATTGTTTTTTTTCCCTTGAAAGCCAGAATAAGACAAGAAACTCTGCCCACATGTTTTCTATTGGCTCATGTTTAAACATTTAAAAGTTTAAAAACGTCTAGAGTCTTTATGATTTTTGAGAAACACACAAACGTTCCTTTTTATCTCTTCGCAACAAACGTGGTAAAAGACTAAAACACCCGAGAACAGTGAATGAGAGAAAGAAAGTTCTGTGGAGTCCAAATGGGACATTTTTGTCTGTAACAGAACTTGTGTAGATGAACACAAGTAGAAAACAGAAAGAAGAACAAAAGAGGATGTGATCAGACATCCTCACTTACTCCCCATAGTCAAACATGGAGGTTGAAGTATAAAAGTTTGGGGTTGTTTTGGAGCAGGGAAGGTTCTGGAAAATGAAAGGCTGTACATGGCTCCCATTCCATACTTCCATGACCGTGGCTCATTGGAACCGACTTCACCGTACAACATGGAGTGAAATCTATCATGGAACGAACTGCCTGGTCACAGAACCTAAATCCTATTGAACTGCTCTGAGAGAAACTGGATCGTAAAGAAATCTCCAACTACTGAACCAAACCTTTTTTTCAAGAAGCACAGCAAAGTATTTCAGCAGAACATGTTTGGAGAACAATGTGTAATAAAAGAATGAAAATAGAAAAAGGAATATACTAGAATTACCGATTTTATCTTAAAATATAGAAGAGGATTTACAATAAAAACTACAGAAGGAATAATAAAACTAGAAGTAGAAATAGAGTGTGACCTGGCGTACTCTCAACGATTACAAGAGTCATGAATCAAACCAACTAAACTAGCTCCCTTCCCTTTAGACCACTTCCTGTCAGACCACTTCCTGTCAGTACTTTCAGTCTGGAGGGACAAAGCATATGACAGAGCAGGGACAAAGAGACATGTGCACTCGATTTGTTTTATTGATTCTGGACGAAGAATGACTTCGAAGTAGAGACTGTGGGGAATCGCGAAAAAGCGACCGAGTTACAAAAGAGGGAGAGAAATTGTGTCTGGGAACAAGCAAGTCTTGATTTGACTGAAATTGTGCTATTACTACACTCTTTTTTTTTATTTCTCTGCTTATTTGGCTTCCAAATTTTCTTTCTAGTCATCATACACCTTCTTGTCTCTCTCGCCTTCATCTATCGCTCTCTTTTTTTTTTTGAAAGCCAGTATATGCTGTGTAGACAAAAGTACTAGAAGATCTGACCAGCCATATCTAGTAAGGCACACAATTGGACCAGACATTTTGAATGAAATTTTCCATTCACTTGACTTCACTACAAGGCTCCAACCCTATTAAACAGCTTTGGGATGAAGGTTTCATGCTGACTGCACCCCAGGCCTCCTCACCTCACTTCTATCTTTCTTAACACCCATGTGGCTGAATGAAATCTCACACAAATCTCCACAAAAATCTCGTGAAACATCTTCACATCAACTCCCAAAAGAGTGAAGCTTATTATAAGAGCAAATGGAGACTAAAAGATCTGAACATGCAGTTTAAAAAAGCTTGATTCGAAGAACTGCAAGAACGCAAAATTACTGTTACAGAACACTGAAACTGGAGACTCCTTCCTTTAATTTTACATAAATGTCCTCACAGAGAAATGCACCTTATCAGAGATGGATTTAATAAGAGTAATTTGTTTTATTTTTGCTGTAGATTATGTGGCTCATCCACCATACTGGTCGCTCTGAGTGAGCTGTTTCTATGGAAACGATTACGGCATTAAAATCAACTGCCAACTGAAAAACGCATCAGCAGCCAAACTTTGGACCAATCGAAAGTCCCGAATTTAACAGCAATGCGATATAAAGCCAAAACGTATACTCCTTTCAGTCATGTTTGTGTGAAACCCAATGTTTGTCAGTGCTCGTGTCAAAGCTTTCCCCAAAATGTCATGTTTCCAACCTGCAATTAGAAAACTTTGAGAAAGAAGTGAAAGCTTTTAACATGTCACTCACCAAGGGCACATTTAAAAGAAATCTTTAGAAAGAGTCTAGACTGCATTATTTCCCAGACGTAGCGTCTTTCTACAAACAGAGTGGCAGCCCGTGTATCCGAGTGATCGCCAGTGGTGCACAGTAATGAAGTATTTAAGTAGCTTTTTTGCATATCTGCACTTCATCGAAGTATTTGCATTTGGGGAGACTTTTACTGTAACTTCACTACAATTCAAAGTGAAATATGTTTTTTTTTTACGTTTTACTCAGCTACAGATTTTGAAATCAGTCGTCCCTTTTTAATAATTAGTGGATAAAAACGTAACTGGTCCAACACACAGCAAGCCACCAATCAGGATCGAGCGCTCACAAAAATGTTATTACAAACATTATACTTAATACTTAAGTACTTTTGAAAGCATTTTTTTTTTTAAAGTAAAAGTTTAAATGGAACACTTTTACTGGAGTCATATTTTACTCTATTTTTGCTCAAGTACATGGTCTGTGCACTTTGTCCACCTCTGCTGATGGCTCGAGTTGCATTTTGCTTTGAACAACTTGGAAAATAAATAAACAGATGAAATAAAGTGAGAAATAACCACTCGAAAGCTGCATTCGTGGATTTTTTTAAATAGTAAAGGTTTGAATCTTTTATTTTCCCTATTGGATTGCAATAGTTTTAATGTTGCATTATCAAAAGGTTACTTCTTACTATTTGTTATGGGCCAAAATATCCCATGGTAAGGTCCATCACTGTGTTCTGGCCAATTTGACTTACTTCATGGTAGGTTGAATTAACAAGCACTAGAAGTTACTTTGGAGACAAATATAAATCAAAGAAATGTTGTAGGCATAGTTAACTTCTTGATGATCTTTTCTAGGATGTGGTGAATTCTGTAGCCCCATCGCTATGTGTCGGTCCCTGGATGTCCGTCCCAATGATACAACCTCCACTACTACTTCCTCATCTCCACCATGCCCTGTATGGCATCAGTGGTGTCCATATGTGGGTTCCTGTCTGCCCCTGAGTCACCCATGCCAGCCAGAGTCATGCCCAAATTGCTCCGGGGTGGAGCCCCTGCCCACTGACACTCTGCGCCCACACTACAGCCTGGTGGGAGAGGTTTCATTCACTCTGCCACCCGGAGCCTCCATACATGCACTGGTGAGTCTTTAAAATGTCTGTATTTGTCTTTAGATCTTAAGAACAAGGTGCAACTACCTACATTCTTTCTCTCATTTGACTGGTTGTCCCTCAGGTCCAAGAGGAAATCGAAGACCTCTTAGTGGTTCCCGGTGACTTTATCGCCCTTCAGCATGATGCCGGAACCTCTGGGTTGCTTGAGTGCTCTCCTGATCCCTCTTCACCTTGGAAACAGAGCATTCTGGTCCAGAATCGTTCTGATTGGCTGGACAGTAATGAAACCCTGGAGATGATTGGAGATGGAAAGTGGGCACATGAGTTTATATGCCCGATCAGGGTGCTGTATGTTGGACAGAACGAAACCAAACTACAAGGTCCTTTTCTAAAATCTGGTCTACCACAAACAGGAGACTACAGCCTGGAGGTGTTGTCACATGACCCTGACTTCCCGGTTGCCGCCTCCTGTTTGATCCATGTCATCCCACCGCTGAACCTCAGCCTGGTTTATCCAACTATTTTTAATGGAACAGTCTACTTCCTTCCGAATCAAACATCTGTTTTGGTCAAGGTCCAATCCGAGAACAGTGCTATAATCAGGTGGCAAGAGAGCAACAAATCTGTCACTTTCCAAAGTTCTTGCCCACAGGAACTGGAATCCAAAGTGGTTGAATGCAAGACAGCGAAGTCAAACAATGATACCCTGTTTGCCTGGCTGGACCTTGAGCTCAGCTCCTCACCAGGAAACACCAAAGTGGTCCTACATGCCCAAAGTGAGATAACTGAGGCAGATCTGGAGATTCAAGCAAGAATAGAGGAGCCATTGCAAGGCTTACAAATTCAGCCCCATCCCGCCCACAGGGTCCTGATGGAAACTGTAGTGGTAAGGAACAAACGTATACATTCTTTATCTCTGTAAAGCTGCTTTGAAACAATGTCCATTGTTACAGTTTTTCCTCAGTTGTTTAGGAGCGTTTCTCAGATCAGAAATGAAATTCTCAAACATACTGAAATAAGAGCAACTTCTCGTCGCTTTGAACAATTACGAATGCTTTGGAACATCTATATAATCGATTGTGTACAATTGTCTTCTGTTTCCTACATTATTAATTGTTAATGTTCATGTTGATCAAATTATATTATACTGGTTTTACATTAATATTTTTAACCCCAAAAACATCTCGGCATCAGTTTATTGCATTGAATGTGAAATCTTTAAACCAGTTGTCAGAATGTAACTTTTTTTTAAAAATGTGCCTTCAATTGGTAAATTGTGCAGATAAATCTTAAATGTCACTAATGAAGGCGAGTGTACGGCATCAGATCAACCAATGATCAACTAGATCGCTAAAATAGGTCAAAGGTGAATCTCGTGAACCTTCAGAACTTTTTAAATTAGCGAAAATGAATAAATGTGGATAATGATATGATCGATAGGACGCTTTTCTACAATTCTGCATTGACAGTTTTGTCTAATCATTGACGCTCTCTATAAAGGATCGCCACCTCTCTCCTTAATCAGTATTCATACTGCTGTTCTCATAGCTGTTACTCATAATCTCTTCTTTTCCTTCTTTACATTTATCATTGGATCAGATGCTTATTGCCTTATATTTTTTTTTCTTCTTGTATAATCACAATTTTTTTTTGTTATATAAAGTTCATGTCTCTAATCATCTGTTCGATCTCTGCATTGGCTTTTTTGCATCATCTGGTGCAGCCTGAAAGATTTGGTTTTGTTCTTGCTACACAGAGTTACACAGCATCTGTAGAAGGAGGAAGTGACCCTTCATTCCGATGGACAGTGGACGATAAACCGTACTTCACCTATTACAACACTGTACTCAACATCATCTACCAGAATGCTGCTGTTTATAAACTCACGGTGAGAAGATGACCGAATAATTAACATTTAAGTGGTCTTCAGAATCTGAGATGAAAGATGATTTAGGTTTTTTTCTACATTTCTGATTTTACTGATATTCAGCTGAGCTAAACCTTGTTTTTTTTCTTAGGTCACGGCATCCAACCACGTGAGCAACATAACGGAGAATTTCAATGTGACTGTGGACAAAATGAACCCAATGAGCGAGATTACCGTTCGGGGTGTCCCTGATATCGTGACTCAGGGTGAACAGCTGACCCTGTCTGCCTCGGTAGCAGTCGACATTTCAGTGGATGCCACTTTTCTGTTAGTTCTGCAACCATACTGTCAAATTCAATTTTTTTACAGACTTTAAATGCATGTGGGACACGTGTGAAAGAAAAGTTCTGCCACTTTAAATAGTTTGAGTAGTTTGAGTTGTATCTTCTTCTTCTGGTTTTCTTTGTTTCTCTACCTCACTGCTTTAAGACACATCTGTAACTTTGGGACGTGTCCTGTAACTTAATTTCTTTTCTATATTTCTGTCAGATATCTTACCGTTCCCCCACTGGCAATCTCAAAGATGAGGAGAAAGTGATTATTTCTTGATTTTGAGTTTTCAGCTGTAGGTTAATGTCAGAGACCATCAAAGAGAATTATAAACGATATCTTCACAGCTTTACTTCCACCTTTATGGTTTAAAGTCTCTCACCATCTAAAGCATGACCATTTTTCTTCTTCTTTTCTTGTTTATAAAGCATTCTATATACGAGGTGGTATTAAAAAGTGTGGAGAGTAGCTCTGTTTACAAGAAAGAACTTTGTTTACACACGATCACGTTCGGAATAGTCCCCTTGCACAGCAATGCAGCGCCCCCAGCGTTCTTCCTAGAAATCTCCTTTTCGAAGCGCGCCAAACACCTTCTACGAATCGTGCTGGATCTCCGCATTTGTGTCAAAACACTGACTTTTGAGCCTGATCTTCATCTTAAGTAAGAGGGTTAAGTCTGAAAGTCTAGCAAGTAGGTTGGGTGCGTTAGTGAGAGTGTGTGGATTGTTCTCCAGCGATTATCGTTCACGGGTTGCCAAACAGATTCAAAATCTTAGGGGGTTGAGCTCATTGAAGGTCTTTCTGATATCTCGTCATCTTCCAGCGATGTTGTTCCACTCTTGACACTCAAACGTCAAACGTTAATGTTATGTCAAACACGATAATGCACGTTGGTCAGAATAGCACCATTAGTCTTGATATCACCTTGTAATTGACTGCTCCAGCCTTATATTTATACTTTTGAGAATGAACTGAGGTAAAATTTTGTCACATTAAGTATGTTTTGTGTTCTTCTGTATTTAATGTGTGTGGTGTGTGTTTCTGATGATTTATGTTCTTTCAGGTGGTTGTTCAATGATTTGGATAAAATGGAGAATCACTTTAAACCCCCTTATATTGCCCCACATCAGAACTCCGACCCGTCAGAAAATCGGATAGTCCTACAGCATGAAGTTAAATACACGTACAAACAGCCAGGTAACCTACTCATGGAAGCAAATTACATAGAATAGACGAGTTTTTGTTTTATTTTGCAGAAATCACTAAATCTATATATTGTTTTTTTTTTGCAGGCGAATACAATCTCAGGGTGTCTGTCTCCAACCGGTATGAGAACAAAACCCACAAACTCGACGTGTACGTGTTCAGCATTTTAACATCAGTGGAGATCAACACCGAACCAGAGCTTTTGCAAACTGAAAAGCCAGCTGCTTTTGAAGCTCATCCTTTACCGTCCTCCTACGGAATCATCTACACATGGGATTTCGGTGACAACTCCAGCCTGCAGCAAGGACGTGAACGTAGGGTCCATCATGCCTATGCGCAAAGCGGGACCTACACAGTCTGTGTGAATATTAACAACACCATTAGTAATAAAGACAACTGTAAAGTAATCATGGTGTATGAAGACATTGACGGATTGGAGGTTGAGGCTTCCACTCCCACTGAATTCAACACTCCGACAATCGTCAAGGCTACTTTGGAAGCAGGCAACAACGTCAGCTGGAGCTTCTCTATGGGTGATGGGACTGTACTTGTGCGTGCAGAACCACATGTGGAACATGTTTACGTCAAAGACGGAAACTACACGGTCAACGTAACCGCAACGAATGCCGTCAGCTCAAAATGGGAATCCGTACACGTTCAGGTGTTCGTTCTGCAGGTGTTGTGGTTGGAGCCTGTAATGTGTGTTCAGGAAAAAACAGAAATCAACTTTCATGCTCTTGTGTCAGGAAATGCCTCCTCTCATCTGTATATGTGGAGTTTCGGAGATGGGACCGCCAATAAAACTCTGTATGGTACCCCGAGTATAACACACTCTTACCAAGCTAGTGGAAATTACCATCTTTCTCTTCTCATGTCGAGTTCTGTGAACAAAGCAAATTTTTTCAACTGGATCTGCGTCCAACCTGAAGTGTCCAACGTGACGCTCGAACCCTCTAGCAGATTTATCAGACTTGGAGACGAAAGCTCGTTTACTGTAACTGCAATTCCAGAGTTCGACTACACCTACTTGTGGGATTTTGGGATCAGTGACTCGATAAGCCCTATTACAGGTGGAGACAGGATGGTTTTTACTTACAAAAGCCCCGGTCTGTATGTAATAACCGTAACAGTACTTAACAACATTTCAGCCAGCATAAGCACAGTGCAAGTTGAAGTGCAGCAACCTGTGGGTTATCTGTTGATCCAGCATAATGGAACAACAGGAAACAAACTGGCCTTGAGGCAGGACTACACATTTATATCAAATTCCGACTCCAATCACGTTGCCTACAGTTGGGACTTTGGGGACGGGACAGTCCTTACAGGCCGCAATGTGGCACATGCCTACAACTCCTCCAGAATTTTCAATATCTGTGTTACGGGTAAGAATGACGTGAGTGAGAATAACAGCGAAATATCTGTTATGGTTTTAGCCCCTATTCGAGGACTTTCCATCAATGCCAGCCTTGTTAACGTTCCTTTGAATGCAACAGTCCACTTTGAGACCCATCTTGACCAAGGAGACGATGTGCGTTACTCGTGGATCCTCTGTGACCGCTGTACCTCCATTCCAGGCACGCACCCTATGTTCTATACCTTCCGCTCGGTCGGTATGTTCAACGTGATCGTAACTGCGGAAAATGACATTAGCACCGCTCAGGCTAGCATTTACATATTTGTACAACGGGAGCTGGAAGGTTTACAGATTGTATCTGAGGAGCTTGGGGAAAGTTGCTGTTTTGCCACCAACCACATCCTTCACTTGCAGGCTGTGCTTAAAGATGGCACAAACATGTCGTTTAGCTGGAACCTTCTGAGGGAATATGAAAATACTGTTGCCCTCAATCTAACAGGCAAGAACATCGAACTCAATTATTCCACACCTGGACCTTGTGAAGTCTTCTTAAAGCCACCAATTTACTCGGTCAGCTGGCTGTTAACCGCACTATTGAGTTTCTTGACCCTGTTGGAAAACTGCACCTCGAGGCTTTTCCAAACCCTACGGCTATCGATTCAATCACCAACATGACAGTGTCTGTAAACACAGGCAGTGACCTTCAGTACAGATGGTGGATTGAAAGCGATCCATTACAGTTTAATGTACCTTCCATCTGGCATGTATTTGACACTCCAGGGCTGAAGTCAGTAAGTGTAGAGGTTTCAAACCAGGTTAGCAAGGAGATGGTTTCGGTACAAATCAGTGTCCAAGAACCAATTTCAGGGGTTACCTTCACCACAACCAATGTCACAGAGCAGAACTTTTTAGCCTCTGGAGTCAACGTATCTCTTTTTGGTCATGTCCAAACTGGATCTGATGTTTCATGGATGTGGCTCTTGCCGAATCATGCCAAATCAAACCAGCAGGCCACATCCTACACGTTTTTATCCCCTGGAACCTTCACGGTCACTTTAAATGTCTCAAATGACATCAGTAGTGAAGTGCTAGCTCATGACTTTACTGTGCAAGACCGAATTCAAGGGCTTGAGTTCAAGGCTAGCAAGAAGAATGTTGCAGTTGGCGAGAACGTAGAGTTCACGATCTCTGTTGCATCTGGAACCTCGGTTAGCTACACCTTAAGCATCAGTGGTGACGCAACCGTTCACCCCAACCTCACTTACGTGCACCAGTTCAGCCGAGTCGACAACTACTATGTCAATTTGACAGCCTGGAATCAAATAAGCTCGGAAAGGAGGAACCTGCATATCTGTGTCCTGGAGCCCATCACCAAACTTACCATTTTGGACTGCTGTGAAGAAGCCATGCCTGTCGGTGTGGCCAAGACTTTTGAGGCTCATATACAGACCGGCAACCCCGTGACGTACCTATGGACCTTTGATCTTCATCATGGAGCTAAAAAAACTATGTTTGACTCAAAAGCCACCTATGTACCGGAGGAACCAGGTTTCCTGACCATCAGCGTGAGTGCCTTTAATGCTCTTAACATTCAAAATGAGACCAAGAATGTGCTTGTCCAGAATATACTCAAATCAGCCATCTTAGAAGCTCAACCTCAGGACACATTCATTAACAAGACAATAATATTTCAAGCACGTGTGTCTCCACAGTCTAGTTCTCTAAGATATCAGTGGGACTTTGGCGATGGAAGCCCTGATGTCTTTTCTGATACTTCAGTTGTCAGCTATGTATATTCTTTACCTGGACACTACATTGCTAAAGTCAACATCAGTAACCTGGTTAGCTGGGTTACGGCTTTGTTTGAGGTCAACATACGTGTTCTAGAGTGCAGTGAACCAGAAGTCCAGGTGGTTCAAGCTCCAAAGTTATCTATCTGGCGTTCCAAACCAGCACTGGTCGAAGCAAAGTGGATCTCAAAGGCTGTGTTCGATATGGCGCCGAATACCTGTGGGAGATCTACTCGGCTTCTCACTGCCAGGAGTTTGAAAACCACTTGACGCCACCATATAAAGTCCATCTTCCTGCAGAGGTCGATACCCGGAGGCTGCAGTTGTCAATACCCAAGATGACTCTCCCTGCCAAAAACTACGCCCTGATCTTTTCCCTGTCTTACAAAGGAATTCCGCTAAAAAAGGCTACCTGCCTTCAGCTCTCTGTGATGTCCGCCAAGTTGGTACCGATTATCGAGGGTGGAACTTATCGTGTGTGGTCCAAAACTCAGGACCTACAGCTTAGCGCAAACCAATCCTACGATCCTAACCTGAACTTGGACAGTCAGACCTTGCTGAGATACCACTGGGAATGTAGCAACACTTCAAAGGTAAGAATGAAATGATCTTTTCCTCTTCCACCACCATTATCTTCAAATAGCTTGATACTTTTCAATGCTAAGGACACAATGGTGGCAGTTTCCATTCATCTCACTTTTTTTTTTTCAAGTAATAAAAAAATAACCTGTGACTTAGTCTTGGCCCGTAAATGACCTCCTAATGATAAAGTTATCGCACTAAAACATTTGCTTTCCTACACTTTCACAAAACACCTTCTCCCACCGGATGCTTACACATGCTGTAATCATGTGTTTAGATATACAGTATAATAGGATATACAAGTCATACAGGTCAAGTCAAGTCGAGTTTTTTTCCATTGCGCTTTTCACAATGGACATTGTCTCAAGCAACTTTACAGAATTTAACAGTTAGGGTGAACGGTGTGTGTTTACCCCTGATGAGCAGCCATGGTGACTGTGGCAAGGAAAAACTCCCTTAGATGTTATGAGGAAGAAACCTTTAGAGGAACCAGACTCAAAGGGGGGAACCCATCCTCATTTGGGTGACATCAAGAGTGTGATTATAAATCTTTAAACAATATCGAACACTGAAGCGTGAGAACTAACATGAGCCCCGGAATATAAGATTATAAGTAATGTCCCTATAACTGAGCACCTATCGGGTTAAGGGTCTTTTTTTAGGGGTTTAGGACCTTCAAGTCCAATGCCTTAACCACTTATCTACCACCTCAACAGTGACAGTACCTCTGCTTTTCCTCGTCCACATCCTCAGCGATTATACCAGCGAGTCCCCATGAGGTTTATTACTTACATAATCAACCTTTCAGCAATGTATTTATTTGTTAGCAGTTGGAAACACTAGGGAGCCCGTTAAAGCAGTGAAAACGCTGAGCGCAGCATGGTCCATGAGTATTAGCCACCAGAGGATAGAGAGTGAGGATACTTGCCTAGGAAAATCACTAGATCATTAAGGCTGATTTATTTTCATTTTCCTTGTTTTGTTCGGCTCTTAATATGGTCATGGAGATATTATCTGCTCCTGCTTGGCTCGTCTCTTTCCAAACCTTTGCCTTCTCGCTATAAATGAAATTATTGTGGTGCGCTCGTTTCTTTCTTGGCGGAGACTCAGCCAGTGAGATGTTCCAGTTTAATGTCTAAACATTTGGGAATGCTGGAAAATGCCAGTCAGATGGAGAAAGTGAGGTTTATGCTTACTGAGTGTAAAATAGGGTTGCAGATAACAGTTCACAGCAGTTACGCATCAATCAGTAAACATCGCTAAGCATTTTGGACGAGAAATTTGAGCTTAAAGAACTGGCAATAAAAAAAAGAAGATATGAGATTCACCACCTTTAGAGATCTGAAGTTCTCTTCATATAACTGAATGGCCCTCGGGATGAAAAGTCGTGTCGACACTATCGACCTTCGTCTTATATCTCAGAGCAGAGGCTTGAAAAGACGTAAAAGTGAGAAAAATAAAGAAGGCACATTTTATCGAGACTTTTAGGGCTACCTGTAGCTTAAAGGATAAAGGAGACAGACGTCTGGGAGCCACAGATACAAAACAGGAAGTGCAGACGCTTCAGTGAATTGACGAGGAAGTTCAACAAACAGTTGAATCAGGAGTTTCTGAGGCAGATTTCGGATTCGAGGCAGTAGTTCAGGATTTCCTGTTTAAACAAAATGGACTTATCAGGAATTGAAAAAAAAAAATACAATGAATAATTACAATGAATAAATGATTCAAATTCTAATGACAAAAATATGTTTTAAATACATTTGAATAATTAAATTCTCACACCGTCCTTAATATTTGCAACCCATTAAGCGCATTTCTCCGAACAATTTGTACAAACAGCACATTGGATTTCTTGCAAAAGCCTGAACTTTTCTCAAAACCCTTCGTTCATCTCTCAAAAGTAAGTATTTGTGTGAATGAACATCTCATTGCCATCAGAATTCCTTTAGTCATTGCTCACAAACAAGACGGTGAAAATGTTTAGTGGTGTTGTCAGTATGAAGGCGGTTACAATGACTGAAAATGCACAATTTCTTCTGTACGCCATGTTTGAATTTCAGCAGCACAAATGTTTAGAGAACTGGTTGATTATTGGTTGATCTGATGCCGTTCACTCGCCTTCATTAGTGACATTAACGCTTAATCTGCACAATTCATCAATTCAAAACATTTACAGAAAAAAATTGAATAGAAATTTTAGATGACGGATTCTGACAACTGGTCGGATCATTTTATTGTACTGGTTACACCTGGATAGTTTTAACCCCCAAAATCATTTAAACATCAGTTGATGCTGATGCTGATTTTGATGCTGATGAACTGATGCTGAGATGTTTTTGGGGGTTAAAACTATTCAGGTGAAACCAGTACAATATATTTTGATCAACATGAACATAAACAACCGATAATGTAGGAAACCGCAGACACTCGTACACAATTATATGGATGTTCCTGAAGCATTCGAAGCTCCTGAAGCTCCTGAGAAAAACTGAATCGTAATGTAATTATAAATAGGATTATTGGGATATTTGGAAGCGTACAAAAAAGTAGTGGTTTTATAAATCTGATTTTATTATGAAAAAATTTTTAGGAAATTTTTATTTATTTTTATATTTAATGAACTAATAAATTAATACAAATTTTTTTAACTTATTGTAAGAATTTTTCCCATATTTTCACCACTTTTATTTCAAATTTCCTTTCAGGGCGCCTCCCACTGCTCCACCCTGAACTTCAGACCCGATCCAAAAGTTCTGGTGATCTCCGGGTCGGAGCTGGAGGTCGACGTGGAGTACACGTTCCATTTGACCGTCAGTAAAGACGGCATGTCTCCCGAATCCACCACGCAGAAGGTGAGTGATTGGTCGAATTAAACATGCCGGACTGTCGTATACATGCTACACGCTTTGGGGTTACGTGAGTTTAATTTTATTCCCTGACACCGAACACTATGACTCACGAACGTCGTTCACCGGAGGCTTCACAGAACCTGTCACGGGTGCCTCATGATTGTGGTTAATAGAATAATAGGCTGTAACCGGTGACTCCGCCTCTTTTTAGTGGTCTATTCGCCTCCACGAGAAAAGCTGACAAGTGATTGCTGATCTCTCCACAAAGGGCGAACGGGTTTCTCGTTCAACCCATCAGCCTTTTATTGTTTATATCGTAGCCTATTACTGATTTCGTTACGACTGAAAAGTGTGCAGTGAAAAACCCCCATCTGGTGTTTTTTCTTCTTCTTCTTTTTTCTTTCTTTTTTTTTTCGAAAATGACTGTCTTTTGTCCCCTTCCTGCAGAGTTTTAAAAAAGGCTCCGGTGCCTGGAGCTCGTAATTATTTTCATCGGGTTGATGATGAGTCAGAAATAAAAGAAGGGAGAGAACGAGTAAAAAAGGGGGGGTTGAAAAAGAAAGAAAACGAAGAGGGGGGCAAGGTGCTCACGTGACGGTGTTATGTAAAATAAATGGGCTTAGGTCAAGAAGTGGTTACAGCTGTCTGCTTTTTTGCTCTCTCTCTCTCTCTCTCTCTCTCTCTCTCTCTCTCTCTCTCTTTCCCTCTATTTCAGTCTGTTCTTCACCAAGTAGCACTTTTTTTCCCTTGAACTTAATTGTGTTCGATTTTTTTCTGATATTTTACAACGGATATTCTATTCTGTTTGGCCAAAAGTTTGTGGACACCTGACCGTAAGGTTTCTATGTGCTCCTTATCGAACATCCCATTCCACATTGAGTCCTCATTTGCTCTTATAAAATATTTTTTTCACTTCTCTTCTCATCCCTGTTCATTTCCTCTCCGCTTTCATTTTTGTATTCTTCTCATCTCTACTTTTCATTTCTCATCTCGTATCTTATCCCTTTCTTCACTTCTCTTCCTCATCACAACTCTAGGTTCCTTCACTCTTCTCTTCTCTTCTCCTCCTCTCCTCTCCTTTTCTTTTCTCTTCTCTTCTCTTCTCTTCTCTTCTCTTCTCTTCTCTTCTCTTCTCTTCTCTTCTCTTCTCTTCTCTTCTCCTCTCCTCTTCTCTCCTTTTCTTTTCTCTTCTCTTCTCTTCTCTTCTCTTCTCTTCTCCTTTCCTCTTTTCTCCTTTTCTCTTCTCCTCTTCTCTTCTCTTCTCCTCTCCTCTTTTCTCCTCTTCTCTTCTCTTCTCTTCTTCTCTTCTCTTCTCTTCTCTTCTCTTCTCCTCTCCGCTCCGCTCCGCTTCTCTTCTCTTCTCCTCCTCTCCTCTCCTCTTATTTACTCTTCTCTACTCTTCCCTTAACTTCTCTTCTCTTTTCTTCTCTTCTCCTCTTCTCTTCTCTCTCCTCCTCTCCTCTCCTCTTCTCTTCTCTACTCTACCCTTAACTTGTCCTCTTCTCTACTCTTTCCTTAACTTCTCTTCTCTTCTCTACTCTTCCCTTAACTTCTCGTCTCTTCTCTTCTCGTCTCTTCTCTTTTCTTCCCTTAACTTCTCTTCTTTTCCCTGAACTTCTCTTCTCTTCTCTTCTCTTCTCTCTTCTCTTCTCTTCTCTTCTCTTCCGTTTGCTTTCCTGCATGCGACGTTCTACACTGAAAAACCAAACCCTTTCCTGCGTTGTGTTTTGGAGAATCAAACCCACGTTGTGTATGAAATATATCTGATCTGCGTTCTGCTTTCATCACTGTATTGTCATCGTATTGCAGTGAAATGCAGATGTTTGTTGCAGGATCCACAGTGCTCTTAATCGTCTCGTCTTCCTTCCTGATCAGAAAAGAGTTGCAGCGTGTCTGGGAGATGGTTCATCCAGTGAACTGCTGAAGAATCCTTCGTATATATTTAGTCATTTCTTTTATTCTTACTGTTGGTTTTGTTCTAGTGTTTTTCGGCGTGATGTAGCGGTGAGCCTCGCTGACGCACTCCACGCTTCCTTTATCTGTCCTAAGTGCACTTTGACATTTAGCTTCATCTGCCTTCTTTTTCTGTCCATTCGCTTCAATCCGGTTTAGCGCTTCTCCTCGCTGTTCCGGCGGCGTTACTGCCATAGCAACAGAGCCCAGGCAGAAATCAAAGCATGCAATGCCAATTATAGTGATGTAAATGACCATATTTGTCTCTTTCTCTCTCCCCCCAGGTGTTAGTGAAGAGCGGACGCATTCCCATCGTCTCTCTGGAGTGTGTGTCGTGCAAAGCCCAGTCTCGTTATGAGATCAGCCAGAACTCGTACGTCTATCTGGCGGGGACCTGCAACAACTGTCAGGGCTCCTACAGAGGGGTAAGAGACGTCTCTACATCTCCAGCAAGTCCTTAACTGTTAAATACTTACACATTATATGGACACAAATTTGTGGACACCTGACCATAAGATTGCTATGTGCTCCTTTATGGAAATCCCAGTCCACATTTATCCCCATTTCCTCTTCACAAGCTGCACACTTTCGGAAGTATCTGGCGATACTATATGTTGCGTTACTGTAAGCAAGACGATATTTTGGGATGTTCATTTTAGGATTAGGATTATAATAATATAATATAAACCTATAATTTTAGGTTTTAATTAAAATTTTTAATTGAAAAGCTCACCACCATATACAAACCTTAGCAAAAATTATTTTTTAAAAAGCACCAGAACAACCAGAACACAGTGGGATCTGCATTTGCCAGCCCTTACTTATCACCTCAGGCATTTTGCAATACATAAACACTATTAGTACACTATATTGCCAAAAGTTTGTGGACACCTGGTCATAAGTAAAGTATGTGCTTTTTGAGTATTTTGGAGTGTGTTTGTACCGCAACCAAAGACGTCTTATACAATTGTGTGCCTCCATCTTTGTGGTAACATTTTGGAAAAAAACAACATATGGCAGGAAAGTTCAGGTGGTCCAACATTTGGTACCCAACATTACTATTTTAAATCAGTGGTCCCCAACCCCCGGGTTTTATTCATTATCTGATTTTGAATGATGTTTTATTTTGGAAAATGACCAGATTCTCTCCTCCACATCTGTCTTTGACTCACTCTTGATGCATGTCATGATGCCTCAGTCACATGTCTTACCTCCATCCGCTACCTCCTTAAAGGAGCTCCGGCTGCTAACACATAATACATTACCGCTAAATTCAAACCCCCAAGCGAGCAAAATGAACAAACAACAACATGGTGGATTCATGTTTATTATTATATTTCGAAAATGCCAGTTTTTACGGTCGTATCATTTTAATTTGTTGTATTTATTCACCACACCTTAAACGCCGGTCCGTGAAAATATTGTCCGACATAAAAGGGTTCGTGGCGCAATAAAGGTTGGGGACCACCATTTTTTTTTTTAAACATATGCACATAAAGACACCTGATGTAAAGTGGAATTAATGATGATAATAATTGTATTATATACAATTGTAAGGAGGCAAGAAAAATAGGAGTAAAAAGTATTATTTCTTTTATAAAGGTAGAGAATGCAGTCAATGAAAGACAGCATTGTCATACACTCTCGCAAGTGCAGTCCTCTCTAACTTTAGGGTTGTGTATATAACGCTGCCACAAATTCATCTTCGTCCGGTTACTAATGTGCAACCACGAACAGCACATGTTGTCGCTGAACTTTTCAATGCCATTTTAATGCCAAACAAACCACACATAAACAATGTAGGAGCATTGGCACGCTGGAACAGGTTTCGGGTCTCATAGTTCAACTAAAGGGAAGATTTCATGCTACAGCCTCTAAAGACGTCCTACACAAATACACCATCTTTTGGAGGAACAGTTTGGAGAAGAAACGCATCTGGCTGGAAATTTCAGCTGTCCCAATACTTTTGTCCCAATACAAAGCTTTTATTCAGTTTTTTTTTGTCTTAATGAATCAATCCCACCAACGTCGCAAGTCGCGAAAGGCTCTTTTTGTTCAACTTGTTAAAAAGTTGAAACGGGAAAAAAAGGTAATAAAAAATCAATGAAGTATTTTTAAAAGCGATATAAAATACTTTTTTTTCCACTCATCTCCTGCTGGTTGCTTTTTCTTGTGAATCTCACGGGCAGTTTTTTTCTGGGGAGTGTTTTTTCCGTCTCCAGCTTTGTGAAAGATCAATATTTTTTTGTCCTCCTGATTCGTCCTGACCGTTAACTCGACTGTTTTCGCGGAACATTCTCGAGATTCAAGTTCGATTAGCAAGAGCTTTTCGGCGAAATTCATTTAGCAGTGTCTTCTATCAGCTCCTCTGAACAACTCGAAAGATTTAGACAGATGCTCAGTGTGAAATACTGTGCACTTTTAGCTTGTTTGATGTTTTTTTCATATCGTCTCATCAGTTTATCTCAGTGGTTAGCTGTAGTAGCTGTTAGCCTGTGTGAGATCAAGCACCTGTTCTTTATTTTATTTGCTCGTTTTAACTATATATACACACAAACACACACACACACACACACACACACATTATTTACGGACACCTGACCTGCTATATATGTTTCTTCTTCAAACTGTTACCTCAAGTCAAGTCAAGTCAAGTTTATTTCTATAGCGCTTTTCACAACAGACATTGTCCCAAAGCAGCTTTACAGAATTTAACAGTTAAGGTGATGACCTTATGATTGACCTCTTCTTCAAAAACTATGTCTATCTGTGGTGTGATGAACTCTGAACTTCTAGCATGAGGAGCTGATTGGAGCTGAATACACTTCCTATCCTGTAGGGGTGTAGTGGTTGGCAGCATGGTCTCTGATGCCTGACATTCCTGATTTATCCTAAGCTTTAGGTTTTGTTTATTGTTCTAACACTAGAAGAGTAAAAAGTTCTTTCATAAGCCTGGATAATTGGATACGCTTGCCCTCTGGGTAGGATGGCTATTCAAGGTCCAAGCCCCAGCCAGGTCTCCAGGCTAGGAATGCGCAATCTTCTGGAAGTTTCTAGGTGATGGGTTTAAGCATGGGTCCCCAAATTCTTTCTGTGAGAGCCACATAATGTTTCCTTTCTTTAATGGGGGTCAGTCTGTAACAGAAAATGATATGGGCTGAAGTGGCTACCAGTATTATTGTTGACATTTTATTATGATTTTTTTAATTTAAATATGATTTGTGTTTAGATATCAATGAAAACTCCGAGACAGATATAAACCAATTCCATTTTGAGTCACTTTTGCCACTGGCTTTAGTGGATAAACTTTGTCATTATTATATGAATTAAAATTGTATTCAATTCAAATAATTTTTTATTTGTAGAGCAAATGAATGGACATTGTATCAAAGCAGCTTTACAGAGATAAATCTGTTGTATAAAAGAATGCATACATTTGTTCAATATCATTGTAAGTTTGTCCCTAATGAGTGATTGGTGTGGTCAGTGGTGACTGTGGTGAAAAAAAAAAACTCCCTGAGACTTCATAAGAAAGAAACCTTGAGAGGAACCAGACTCCAAAGGGATCCTCATCCTTAACACCGAATGTCTGAATGTCCTCATCCTCATCCTTAACACCGAATGTCCATTCATTACAGTTCCCATCATTGTTGAGGTGCAATGTTCCTTAAATGCAGAACTGTTCATGCAAACTGTGGTTCATTGTAGCAGACTGTTGTTAATCTTTAGGCTGTTGAAGTGAAACCATCTTCAAACAGAGATTCGGATTGAAGAGAACTCCCTAAAGAGGTAGGACTTTAGGATGAATCAGGCAGCTCTGAAGAGAAGAAAGAGACAGGAACACGCTATACAAATTCAAATTAAATATTGAATATATTGAAAAAACAGTTTCAAGTTTTACATCTCAAACTGTTGCTGCTGGAGTTAACACAAAGCATGGACAGGACGAGTCTGTTCTACAGGCTGGAGGTTGTTGTGAGTCAGTGGCAAGGCTCTCAGTTCTGCTGTCACTGGTTCAAGTTTCTGTAACTTCTTCACTTTTCTCTCAGTAGTTTAGAATTGTGAGGTGTTGATGGTGATTTTAAAAGAATATGTAAAAAAAGCAAGCTGTCTTATTGCATCTGTGGCTCAGTTGGTGTGTTGGTTGGTAGGTGAGTATGTGCAGTGTTATTATGGATTTGGTTTCAGTTCTTGTTGTTGGTTGATGTGCAGTAGATTAAAATATGCAATTGTATTCGAATGTAGTAAAACTTATGTTCAAAGTTCAGCACTGGAAGAACATATCAATCTCTTATATACATGGTCACATGGGACATTTATTAAATGCAAAAGTCCAATGAGCAATAACACTGCCTGTCTTGAGATGGTGTAGTAGTTAGCATCATGGTCTATCTCAGGTTCGAATCGTGCCCTTTGCTTTTCTTTAGTGTTATAATTCACGAGTAGTAAAGTGAAAATGTCCATTAAAACAGTGGACCCCAACCCCCAATTTATTTATTATCTGATTCTGAACGATGTTTTATTTTGGAAAATTACCGGATTTTCTCCATCTGTCTATGACTCACTCTTGATGCAGGTCATGATGCCTCAGTCACATGTCTTACCTCTAGCCACTACCTTCTTAAAGGGGCTCCGGCCACTAACACATAATACATTACCACTAAATTGAAACTCCTAAGCGAGCAAAATGAACAAAAAACAACACAGTGAATTCACGTTTATTATATTTAGAAAATATCTGTTTTTATTTTCGTATCATTTTAATTTGTTGTATTTATCCACCACACCTTAAAGGCCGGTCCGTGAAAATATTGTCCGACTTTAAACTGGTCCGTGGTGCAAAAGGGGTTTTTGACTAAAACACCTGTTTAGTACAGGATCTTGTAGCTCAACTGGATGAGCTTTGCTTCTGGGTTGAGAGGTGGCTGGTTTAAACCCCAGCCCGGTCTCCAGGAAACAAATGCAGAGGCTTCTGCCAGCTGTTACATGAGAAGTTTCAGATGGTGTTTAGTTCAGTGACCTGAAATGCTCCAAAGAGGTAGAGCTGGATGGTGTCAGAGGGCGTGAAAAGAAACGGGGGGCACTTAGTTTTGCATATATAGAGAAAAATACTGCTAAAAACCAATCACCTCATTTTTTGTGAGTTCTAATGAACCATCCCACTTTTAAGCCTTTGTTCTTCTTGCCTAATGAGGGAGCCAGAGGCGACTGAGGTGAAAGAAAAAATCCTTAAGAATTCTTAAGAGCGACCAGATTCAAAAGGAAATCCATGCTCATCCTCAACAGTGAATGTCCATTTATTACAGTTCAAGACACAATAACTGTGTAAAAAATCTGAAAAAGGACTTGAACCTTGATGTATTACTTTTAGCAGGCAGGCTTCAAGCACTGTCCTTAACCCACTGAGCCATCAGAGCTAGGTCCTTTTACTGGGCTTTTTGAGGAAGTGGTAGCTCAATGATTTAGGCACTGTGCTCCTGATTGAAAGGTCAGGGGTTCAAGCCCTTGTATCACCAAGATGCCACTCTCAGGCCCCTGAGCAAAGCCCTCAACCCTCTGTGCTTCAGGGGCACTTTACCCTGGCTGATCTTGCTCTCTGAATCCAGCTTCCTAGTATTAATTTGATATGCGAATAAATAATGTATTTCAATTCTATATCAAAATCTTTCAATTCTATATCACTGCCAATATTTCTAAAGATAATTCCTCTAGACTCAGACCTTGATTAGCCCCTGCAAAGGGGTACTGTCGTTAACCCCCTGAGCTATCAGCTATGACTATCTAGCTGAGGTTTATCATGTGTGAAATTTAAGGAACTTTTCTTTAACATTCCTTACAATTACCTCATGCCGCACTGAACCTGATAGATAGATAGATAGATAGATAGATAGATAGATAGATAGATAGATAGATAGATAGATAGATAGATAGATAGATAGATAGATAGATAGATGTGAAGTCTGTATTCAGCCTCATACGCATAAAAGAGCCTAGATTTATAAATAGAGTAGATTATGAAAGAAGGAGATCAGTTCTGTTTCCCCTCTTCCAGAACATTCATCGTCCTTTTCTCCATCTCTTAAATAATTGACTTTAGCGCATGTTAGCTCATGGCTCTGGAATGCAACCAGCAAGAGACAGTGTGGAGAATGATGTCATTGTTATGATGTGAATTATTCCACATGGCACTGAGGTTAGCCATCTACACAAAGACATGGAAGGTGTTATACAAGGAATGAATGAGTTATGAGAACCAACCAGATTATTTTCTCTATAACAGTATACCATGAAGATTATTAATATCGGGTACAGCAGCAACAATTGTAATTGCAATATATTGTAACGTGTAGTTATATATAGTTGGTAGGATATATTTATTAGTCAGCAAGTGAAAATCTGTTCCACAAAGTTGATGTTAGTAGCAGGAAAAATGGGCTTTGAGTGAGTTTGACAAATTGTGATGTCTAGACGAATGGGTCAGAGCATCTCCAAAACTGCAGCTCTTGTGGGATGGTTCCGGTCTGAAGTGGTCAGAATCTATTAAAAGTGCTCCAAGGAACAAACAGTGGTGAACCGGACTCAGGGTCGTGGGCAGCCGAGGCTCATTGATGCACGTAGGGCGCGAAGGCTGGTCAGTGTGGTCCGATCTAACAGACGAGCTCTTGTAGCTCAAACTGCTGATGACATTCATGCTGTTAATGCTCAAAGGTTCGGAACAGTTTTAGCAGCAAAAAGGAGACAACACACTATTAGACATGTGGTCATATTGTTATGCCTGATCGGTGTATAGTTACCTGTAGTTACATAGATCGTCCACAAAACTAGCTTGTGTTATATCAGCTCATGAACTGTCTGTCCATCACAGAGCCAAAAATACACCTCTGTCATATGGTGGAAAAATTGCACCAAAATTGACTTTTAGAAGATCAGAACTCCTTTGACTGGAGAGTCCTTGCATTAAATAATCATCTCCTCACTGTAGTATTTTGATTATTCAACATCTGCTGACAGACACACGTTAGCACATTCTAAATCAAATATCCCCTGTGATGTCTGTGTGATTGTTTTATTTTAGCGCTGGATGGCTGTAAACCGTCGCAATGAGCCTCTGGTTCTGGACCTGAACACCACAACCACAGGCCAGGACAGCATGAACCTGGTGCTGAGGAAGGGAACGCTGCGGGATGGCGACTCGTACGTCTTCAGTTTGCACGTCACCGACGACAGCATGGAGCAGGAGGGCGTGGCCAACCTAGAGCTTCACCCCAATCTGCCCCCAGCCGGAGGGTCGTGTTCACTGTGGGCTGATGGCGAGGGGCCGGAGGTGCACACGCTGCTGGAGAGAGTGCACTTTAAGTGCACAGGTGAGAGACCTAGAGCATAATCATGTGAACAACAATATGGACAGGTAAATCAAGTGGAGAGACTTACAGATGTGACTAGAGCGTCTAAACAAGTTGTGAACCTTCCCTAAGGACATTATGAGGACATTTTGCAGAGTCCCACATCATAATTCTGCTCCTGTTCTCATCTCATTTATTATGTCCCTCAGGTTATTTGGACGAAGACGAATCTTCGCTGGTCTACAGTCTTATGGTGTTGCGTTGCTTTAATCCCTACTGTGAGGAGTTTTGTGTGTATAAAGGAACCAGCCCAGAACATTCCACCTTCCTTCCACCTGGATTACACTCCGCACAGTACAGGGTCTCAGTCTCCATCATGGTGGAGGACCACCAGGGGGCATCCATCACTGCCCTCAACAAGTATGTCATCGCTTTTTGGGCTGCGTCTCAGCACACATGCTTGGTCCATTTATGTTTTCAATTGTCAGATATGAAACCAGTGTACAGAGTTCTTTATGGTTTTCTCATGTCTAATGGAATCCTTTATATGGACCTCATATCACCCTAAACTTGCAGTATTCATTTGTGTATAATCATAAATTGGTGGAATCTCTTCCTACGAGTTGCAACTTTATTTTAGTCATTTATAGGTTTGCTGGCTGAGATTGCAATTATAGTAAAAATACTGATTAGCTTTGAAATACTGATTAGCTTAGAATCTTCTTCTTTTTACCATCTCCTTCCAAAACCTCAACAACTAAAGAACTCAAAGAAAGATGTAGGTTTGGGTTACTGATTGGAACATCAGGTGGTATCAAAAGGTTTCGAAACTAATGGTGTCACGTGTTTTAACACGGCTGTGATTTCATCACGGGCAGCAAGTTAGAACAAAGAGCAAACTTTAAAAGTCCAGGTTTGATTTGAATGCCCCTTGAAGTCATGTGGTGTGTTTTCATTTTGATTGATGGCTGGGGTGGGTTTCAAATTCCTAGCATGAAACTCTGTAATGCCTGTGTTTATGTGTTTGTGTATCAGGACCATGACGGTGATGTTGCCCCAGGTTCCTGGTGGATTCAGCAGTCTGGCTCACTGGTTGAGTGAGATGACGGACACCACGCTGAATGAGCCGCTGAAACAGGGTGACTCCCAGCATGTCCGCGAACTCTCGCTCGCCCTCATCACCGTCCTCAACGGGGTCAGTGTCTTCCCCTAATATGTAAATCTTAATACAGGGCGGCACAAGGGAAGGGGAGTTGATGACCCTGGGGCATCGCAGTGGTTTTGGAACCAGTGCGAGCTCGTTTCGCAGCTATTAGTTATAATGGAGTGGTGGTGCGCAACAAACGTTTACTGTAAAACCTTTTATAAGAATGGGGGTAGTGTGAGTGCTGTAAAAAGGGAATTTCAGGGTCATTACCATTTTGGACGTCGTGATCGTGTCCGGTCTTCTCATTATAAAAAACAACTCAACACAGCAATGATGATGAAGCGTGTTGTGGAACAAATGTAATTCCCTGTGGAATAATGAAAATTCCCTTTGCACAAGGCTCACACTATCACAGTTCTCACTCCAGTACTCTGTTATAACTAATGGCAAGGGATTCTAATATTTTTTTTATTCAGATTTTAAAATCTTAATTTTTGGCCTTAAAAAGTCTTAAATTCTTTGTTCTTGGTCTTCAATAATGTTATGCAGGTCTTAATTTTCCGATGTCCATGTAACTCTTTTTGTTTGTAAGTTGTCCATGGTTTTTGTAGTTCTTTTTTTTTCTCTGGTTCAAATATAATTAGCTGTATTACGATTACGAATGATACCAACATGCAACAGCCAATCGGCTTTCTGTTACTGGTGGGAACCTCTCAGATTGTACCACAGACTTAAATTGCATTGCTATTTGCATGTTGCATTTTAAATAGAATTTGTCTACCTCCAAGCTTCCATAACAACAGGCCCCCTATGTGTGTGTGTGTGTGTGTGTGTGTGTGTGTGTGTGTGTGTGTGTGTAGAGAGGAATTGTGTAAGAGCAGATTTTTCCCAGTTTTGTGTTGATTAGAATTTTTCTAGCAGTTTTGTTTGCATGGATGCATTTGTGTGTGTGTGTGTGTGTGTGTGTGTGTGTGTGTGTGTGTGTGTTTAGTGTGTATTTCCTTAAATAAATGTTTGTGTGTGTATGTGCACGTGTGTGTAGTATGAGCAGGGCGTACAGCGTGTCAGCAGCGTGTCGAAGCAGGAGAGGCAATACAGAGTAAACGTGAGAGGAAACATCACCCGAGCTTTGACATCACTGGACCTCAACACCGTCAGTGACATCCAACAGACCTCGGCTGCTCTTGCGCAGTGCACTGTGAGAGACACACACCCACACACCCACACACACACACAATAAGTGCACTGTCAGGGTCATAGATTTGAGTAACTAATAAAGAAAAAGGGAGTCATTTCTTGTGGTTGTGTGTGTGTGTGTGTGTGTGTGTGTGTGTGTGTGTGTGTGTGTGTGTGTGTGTGTGAAGGCTGTGAGTCGGGAATTTGTGTGTGAGGAGTGTCAGAACAGCACACTGAATAAACTGGAGTCGATGCTAGAGATCCTGCAGACGGACACCAAGCAGGGCACCGTGACTCCCACAGAAATCGCGGACAACATCCTGAACATCATGGGTGAGACACACACCTTCTCATCTCACCTACATCAGTAACTTTACTAACACCCTTGTGGCTGAATGAAATATCATACAAAATCTCCGTAAAATCTGGTGGAACATCTTCCCAGAAAAGTGGAGCTTATTATAAGTGCAAATGGAGACTTAATGTGGAATGCGATGTTCAACAAGAAGTACATAGCAATCTTTTGGTCGGGTGTCCAAAAACTTTTGGCCAAGGATTTTAGGCAAAGGATCAGAAGGAATGTAATTTGGAATTTGAACCTTAATTACTGCATTTCGGAGACATGCCTGTCCAATGTGACAAACAGTAGCTTCATTCATGCAACAGAACAGGGTTGGGTTAAGGGTCTTGCTTAAGGACCCAGCAGAGGCAACTTAAGTGGGATATGTTCCATTGACCTTCCAATTTGAAGTCCAGTTTTAGGGCATGCAAATTAGCCCCAGGCCTTCAGTGTTGTCCTGCCTGTGACCAATTCACCTCTTAATACCATTATTATGATGCCACATCTATAGAAAGCATCAGTATTATAGAGAAACGCAGTAGAACAGAGCCCTGCATCACACACAGGAATCTCATGAAGAGAATGAATGTCATGAAGAAAGCAAGAAAACCAATGAACACAATTCAACACGTCTCCTTTTACTGTAGCCACAACTGCACCGCCCGCATACAACATCTCCAGCACAAGCATCGATAGTCACCTCATCATATACGCAAAAGTGTAAAGCATGAGTTTATAATTGTTCTGGTGAGGTTTCCTCACGATGTACAGTTTTTCTTGAAAATTCCGTCTTGTAAATTTCCTTGTAAGTGCAGCTGCGATTAAATCGATTTTTTCTCCTTTGTCAGCCGTTGGGAAATAAAAAAAAAAAATTATATTTGAGCTTGTGCAGTTTGCTACAGATGCGGGTTGCGAGCTCTGACTAGTGCGTTCTCTGACCGTCTAATTTAAGGACGTAAAAATGCAGAGGTTACTGGACACCTGCTAGATGGACTCGGGTCAGCAAGTCACAATCTAATTGGTTAAAGCAACCGCTTTAAGCAACATAAACTTATATGCACCCGCCTTCAGGTCCCTTTGACCCTGAGAACATTTGATGTGATGGCTGAAATCTGATTGGACAGAAAATTTTACGTAAACAGGCACTACAAGAAGTAACACAACTGAGAGAAAAGCTATGAAATTAAGACACTATTGGGATTAACTAAATACATTTTCATGGGAAAATGCTGGTCCCGATAGTCCACCACTGCTGAAGTCCAATGACCACTGAGCTACCACTTCACCATTTTCTTGGGTGGGAATTGCTAAGTGACCAAATCCGGGTGAAGAAAATGTAAAATAAAATAAATGTGTCTTTTCAATAAATTAAGAAAGTGACATAATCTGGATATGTTCTGCAGGGGATCTGATTCATCAGGTGAGCGAGGCGGCGTCATCCAACCTGGAGGAGTCCAAAGACCAGGGTACGTTCTCCCTGAATTACCTCCAGTCTCCACTAATGGATCAGCCCCACCCCCTGCGCGTAGCGGCCAAAGCCTACACGTTGTCCTCGGAGCTGATGCGTATCCTGATGCTGTCTCGGGTGCTGAACGAGGAGCCGCTGATCCTGCGTGGAGCCGAGATAGCGGCGGCGGGGAAACGCGCCGACCCGCTTAGCCTGCTTTGCTACGGCTTAAGCGACGCCCCCGAGTGCCGCCGCTTCTCCATTCCCAGGGCGTTCAACTCCAGCCTGGGTACCAGCCTAAGCACCAGCGGGGGCGCAGGCGAGGGCATCCTGCAGCTGCTCTTTCAAGTGGAGCCCAACCCATTCCCCTTTAACTACGTCCCCAATTACACCGTGTCTACCGAGGTGGCATCCATGGAATTCCGCACTGTCAACGGCTCCCAGATCCCCATCGCTGGTTTGGACGAGAGCCAAGCCATCAGAGTAGCGCTGAACAATGGCACCGCAGCGGGACTGGATGGGAACAGCACAGGGGTAAGACTGGATCCTGCTGGGGCGCTGAATGTAAGCAGGTGTGGATCGGCAATAATCAAAGTGAGCACAGGGAACAACAACAGGCAGGCTGGAGTCTACGTCCAACTCAACTTTACCATAGCGGAAGGTAATATTACATCAGGAGGACAGAGGTTCAATCCCTCATCAATTGTGTGTTTAAAATGATCATAGAGAGCTTTAATGTTCTTCATTTGCCTTAATGTTTGTCATGTTTGCGTGTCTGTGGTTCTTTTTTTTTTTTTTACTTCCAGCTTCTCCAGATGCTCAAGACTCAGACCCCTCAATCATGGCGTACCTGCACTCCTCTAACAAGCCTAATGAGTACATGAGCACAGACAGGAAACACATCACACTCAGCACTGTGCAGGGGCGGGGCCTCGACCACCAGCTCTACACTTTCTTCCTGTCTCCGCTGTAAGAATGAATAATCCATAAGTGCAGGGTTCATAAGGCTGTATAACACATATGGTATATTTGTAAAGTGTTTATAATGCTACAAAACCACTGACCAAAATGTCTTAAACCATCATAAGGACTGTGTTTTAATTAATAATTGAAATGGGGAATAAAAAAATGGTCAGGTGTCCACAAACATTTGGGCATAGCGTGTAATAGTTTTTTGTCTGGACTCGTTATTTATGAATATTCATGTACGTTTACATTGACGTAACTTGGCAGCTGCATTTACATAAAACTGAGCCAACATGGGGTAAAGGGCCTTGCTCAGGGGCCCAGAAGTGGTGTGGCAATTTGTGACCTTCGTCCAATGCCGTAACCACTCCTCTATGGGTTATGTGGTGTAGACTGAGGGACATCACTTGGTGTTATGTTACCTAAACGTGACCCTCTGAGAGAAAATCATGCTAACTTCATTTATTTCACGTCTTGTGTAGCATGTACGACACCACACAGGACCACTTCATCAACGTGTCAGCAGGCTGCGCTCCCGATTGGCCAGTGCGGGTCCGTGTGGAGGTGGGCGTGTTCATGGTACTCTGTCAGTACTTTAGCGAACTGGGGCACATGTGGCAGACGGACGGGATGGTACCCCTGGCGGAGACCAGCGCGGGGCAGGCGGTGTGCAGCACGCGACATCTCACGGTGTTCGGGGCGAGTCTGCTAGTTCCTCAGCATGCCATCAGCTTCACTGTGCACGTAAGTGACTCTGAGAGGGCGACGCAAATGTATAATAATGACTAAATGGTAAACTACCATAAATGTTCTACCAGGCTCCTTCACAGCCCTCGTTTGTCGCTCCTTCCTCATTCCCATTTGTTTTCTTTTTTCTAGGATCCTCCGATCAGCCGCAGCCTGGTGGTGCTACTGGTGTGTGTGATGTGTTTGCTGTGCTACACTGTAGCTGCCCCCCTCTTGAGGAAGCTGGACCAGTTGGACCTGAGACGAGCCTCGGTGGTGCCGCTGTGTGGGAAAGACGGACTCTACAAATACGAAATCCAGGTCAAGACTGGCTGGATGCGAGGGGCAGGTGAGGGGGTGGGTTTGAAGGGGGCAGGTATGCATACATAGAGTTTGTGTTTTTCTCACCTCAGAAAGTAACACAAGGTCCGTTTCAGGAACCACGGCTCATGTCGGCGTCAGTCTCCATGGCAATGAGGGCCGCAGTGGACACCGACATCTGGACCGAGTCGGAGCGTTCACACGCAACAATCTGGATATTTTCCACATTGCCACCGATTCCAGTCTCGGGAACTTACTGAAGATTCGAGTGTGGCACGACAACAAGGGTACGAGTAGATAGATAGATAGACAGACAGACAGACAGACAGACAGGAATTGTCTTGCTTCTTTTTATTCTCTTAACTTACTATTGTTTGTCTGTCTGTCTTACCGGTTTTCCTTTAGTCTCTCTCAATCATGCTGTCTTTCTCACTCCATCTGTTTCACTTCATTTGTTTGCTACTCATTCTTTCTCACTCCATCTGTCTGCCTTTTTTATTCTTATTCAATCTCTTTGTCTCTCTCACTCCATTTGTCTGTCTCTCATATTCTATCACTTTCTGTCTGTCTGGCACCCATATTCTCTCACTTTTTCTGTCTCTCACTCCATCTGTCTAACTCTTATATTCTCCTCAAGCCCACAGTCTCTTTCACTCCATCTGTATCACTCTATCTGTCTGTCTCTCTTATTCTCTCTCACTTTTTCTGTCTCTCTTACTCCGTCCGTATCACTTAATTTATCTGTCTCATTCTCTTTCACTTCATCTGTCTGTCTCTCTCTCTTTTCTCTTAATCGTTTTATCAGTATCACTCCATTTCTGTCTCGCTTATTTTCCCTTTATTTTCTGTCTGTCTGTCTTTCTCACTCCACCTGTCTCTCCTAATCTAACTCCTTCTGCCTGTCTGTTTTCTCTTTCTCTCTCTCTCTCTCTCTCTCTCTCTCTCTCTCTCTCTCTCTCTGTAGCTGTCTGTGTGTCTATCGCTCTCTTTTATGATAAACGTTAAACAGATAAACAACAGCAATAAATACAGAAACAAAAAGAAAGTGAATAAAATAAACACTAACCAGGGACAAACTTCAATCCCATGAACTGTGCTTCAGAAAAATATGCAGAATTGGATTAATTTATATAAATTACATAGATATATGAGTAGATTAGATAAGATTAGATAAGATTAGATTTGAGGTGATTAGTTTCTTATTTGATGGAGAGTGAATATGAACGTAGGCTGTGTACTTCCTTTATGTTCCTTAGTGCTAAGAGATGAGAAGTTCAGAATGAAGGTGATGATGCTGTCTGATGTGATTAGATTTTGGACAGATCAGAGTGAAAAGTGTCTCCTGGAGGTGACAGTGTTTCTCTCTCTCTCTCTCTCTCTTTCTCTCTCTCTCTCTCTCTCTCTCTCTCTCAGGTCTCTCTCCAGCCTGGTTGCTGCAGTATGTGCTGGTGAAAGACTTGCAGACAGGAAGCTCGTACTTCTTCCTGGTGGAGGAGTGGCTCTCTGTGGACAACGAGAAGACAGATGGCAGGGTGGAAATAGAGGTGGAGCCGTCAGGTAAAGCCACGCTTACACGCAATCGTTTCCCTATTCTATATGAATTTGTCACCCTATTCTATATGAATTTGTGTTCCTTTATCGCTTACCTTTACAGAGGAGGCGGAGCTTAGACGCTGGCCACGCCTCCTCACCTGGGAGCTCCAGAGGGCGGTGTGTGATAGTCACACGTGGATGGCGCTATGGCACCGGCCCCTACGCAGTCCCTTTACCCGCCTGCAGAGGGCCACGTGCTGCGCCACACTGCTGCACCTCATCATGCTCACTAACACCGTGTGGTACGCCGCGGTCACGTACGGCAATGGGTATAACCACGCCCACTTATCTCTCCTCATCTCGCGCATGTTGTTATAGTGGTGTTATAAGCAGTTATAACACAATGTGGTATGTGTGTGTGTGTGTGTGTGTGTGTGTGTGTGTGTGTGTGTTGCAGCTTTGTTCCTGTATCAGAACAGGTGTCTCTGAATGCAGAGGTGGTGGGAGTGGGAGTGCTCACCTGTCTCCTGGTGTATCCTCTTTACCTGCTCATCTTCTGTCTCTTCAGATTCAGCCGAAGCAAGGTCTCTCTCTCTCTCTCTCTCTCTCTCTCTCTCTCTCTCTCTTTCTTTCTCTCACACACATACACACACATATGTCATTTTTTCAAAACAGTGGATTATAAAGTAAAATTGTGTGTGTGTGTGTGTGTGTGTGTGTGTGTGTGTGTGGGGGTGTTAGGTGTTAGTGGAGCAGCTCCCTCCTCAGGTAGACCAGGAGTCTCTGGAAATCGATGACTTCCTGGATAACTCCCTCACCGGAAGCTCCTTCCTTATTTTCAATGGAATCACAGAGGTAAGACAGAAGGAGGCATGGCCTGTTAATTAAAAGAGGTGTGGCATCTGTGTGTGTCAGTCTTTTCAAAGACTGAAGAAGGAGTGGCCCCTGTGTGTCAGTCTCAGTAAAGACTGAAGGAGGCGTGGCCTCGATGTGTGTCAGTCTCAGTAAAGACTGAAGGAGGCGTGGCCTCTGTGTGTCAGACTTAGTGAAGACTGAAGGAGGTGTGGCCTCTGTGTGTGTCAGTCTCAGTGAAGACTGTAAGAGGCGTGGCCTCTGTGTGTGTCAGTCTCAGTAAAGAGTGAAGGAGGCGTGGCCTCTGAGTGTGTCAGTCTCAGTAAAGAGTGAAGGGGGTGTGGCCTCTGTATAATGTATTATATCATACATTATATTATTTAAAACATGTTGGTTATGTTGTTATGAATATATTCATTAAATGTGAAGAGTAAATATATAAATGAAAACACGGATGGTGTGGTTTTTACTGCACTCCTTTGTGCTACAACTCACCCATGAAGGTGTGAAGAAGCTTGTGGATGTCGATACGATGTGACGTGATGCAGCTTTGTTCTGCTGCTGTAAATTTCCTTTTCATTCACTTTATTTATTTTGCAGACATACTCAGAGGAGACCAACATCGACCTCCCGACTCCTTCCTCGAAAAGGTGAGACACGTGTTTCCATTACAACATTCCAGATGACTGGCAAGTTTAATGCAGATTTATCTTCCTGTCATCATCATCAACAACTCCATCACAGTTCACTGACGTCTGAAGCTGTGTCAGGAATGCGAGTCTGATTACGTCTGTTTGGTGTTTGATGTGTGTGTGTGTGTGTGTGTGTGTGTGTGTGTGTCCAAGAAAGAACCTCATTTAATTTTCCACACGTTTCTCTCCTGTGGTGAAGGTGGAGCGTTCCAGATGCCGATTGGCCGGATGTGATGACTGAGCCATCGATCGAGATGGGGGCGGGACTTCCTCCTCGTCTGAAGCGAGGTCAGGGCAGCAGGCATCTCGGGGTGGACATGACCCTCAACCCAGAGGAGGATGAGACAGTGGTGGGACACGACTACAGGAACAAATACTTCACGTCTTCAGGTACGTAGAGAAGCAGTTCGGCTGGTGAAGATGATGTCACTGATTATGCTACTAATCACGCATGTCTACTATTTGCAGAGCCCTGAGTTTCTTAAGAGGGGGTTTAAAGGTTCCTGTAGTTCCTGTAGAAAGTCCCTCAGTGCTAAGATGGATTCCTTCACTCATAAAAGGGTCCCTCAAGAGAGTTTCTGAATAGCTTTCTGAACAGGCCTCCATAATCCCATGATCTGATAAAGTAACGTTCCTGAATTACTGAAATGGCTCCCGAGTTTTTCAAAAGGTTCTGGTGCTCCAAAAACAAATTGCAACATGGATTTATAGGGTCCTTGAAGAGATCCTGAAAGAATTTGTATGTTTTGGATTGAAATGATGTGTGAAACGTTTAGTTTCTGACGGGTTCCTGATGGGTTCCTCAGTTTCTGTCAGCGCTCTAATGGAGTTTTAAAATAGGTGTTAAGAAAGGGTTGTTGTCTTTTCACCTGATTGGTTCTTGGATGTGATTGACAGATGAGGATCTCCTGAAGCGGATCCTGGCTGATGGACAGCTGCTCTCTCAGACTGACAGCGACATGGGCGACCTGTGAGTGTCTTTCCTCACCATTTCACCTCTGATCACCTTATTACTTTTCTCCTCATGTCACCTGTGTGTTCTGGTGTGTGTGTGTGTGTGTGTGTGTGTGTGTGTGTGTGTGTGTGTGTTGCAGTTCCAGTATATTCGGGGATAAGACAGAGGTGATTCTGCTGCAGAAGATGAATGAACCTGTACCTGCAGCATTGCGCAGAGATCCACCTAAAACTGCATTTACCTCACGCACAGGTGTGTGTGCTCAAACACACACACGCACACACACACACACACACACACACACACACACACACACAAAATTACTTATTTACAGAAATCTAATGTATTTAAATGAACCGTTTATGTAAAACGCTGCTTTTGCTGAACTTCAAGGTCAGAACTCATTTGAATATTATTCAAGAGTGAATAGTGAACAGTACAGCATCGATTTCTGTATGACTCCGCCCCTTTTCTGAGTAAAAAAAAACAAAACACTTCTTTCTCTCAGTAGTGACGGATGTGTGTAAGCCGAGGCCACTCCCACCTCTTTGCGGATTGGTTGCTCTCTGGGGGAGTTGGGCGGGGCTAATCCTGTCCACCAGCCTGTGTATATGGCTGGGGCGGAGCTTCAATGGAGGCGTGGCTGTGATGTGGATCATTTCATGTATTGCCAGCTTTCTGATGTCCTTCTGCATCCTGGAACCTCTAAAGGTGTCTCTCATACGCACACACACACACACACACACACACACACGACTTACTTTCACACAAGCATTCATACACTCACTCACACACTAATATACACTCATACACACAAACACACACACACACTCTGTCTCACTCATACACACTCATACTCACTCTTTCTCACCTCACACACACACAATCATACACTCACACTCTTACCCTCACATACTATTTTACACATTCATACATACACACTCATAAACTTACACACACACTCTCTCTCTCTCTCTCTCTCAAACACACAATTATACACACACAGAGAAAGACACTTTATAACACTAAACGTGTGTGTGTGTGTGTGTAGGTGTTAGTGGAGGGAGTGTATTACGGGCTGCTGGTGGCTCGTCTCAGGCCAGAGGAGGGAGATGTTCTGGTGGATTGTCCCCGGATGGAGCGAGTGATCCAGCGTGTCCCCAGAGTCCGACCTCCTCAAGGCTTCGCTCTGTCCCAGGCCCGAGAGGAGGCACGCAAAGTCCGACTGCTGCACCGCATGCTCAAGGTCAACACACACACACACACACACACACACACACACACACTTATACCGGATGTTTGTGAAAGAGCTCCTGAATTTCTGAAACCGTTTCTCTCTCTGTGTGTGTGTGTGTGTGTGTGTGTGTGTGTGTGTGTGTGTGTGTGTTTAGGGCTTCCTCCTTTACATGCTCTTCTTGCTCGTGGTCCTTCTGCTGAACTATGCCGATTCAACCAAAGACGCTCACCAGCTGAGACTGCACACTCAGCTGAACAACCACCTACACACACAGCACTTCAACAACATCAGCAGGTAATTTACACACACACACGCACACATGCACATGCACACACACGCAAACACTTATTTAAGATATTTGGACATTTACATGCATCAGTTTGTTTGGTGGAGTTTCTGAGGCTGAAGATCTCAGGAGCTCCAGTGAACTCGTGATGGGGCAGCAAGCGACGTGATTGGCCCAAACTGTGGTGCTACTTCCTGTAGAACAGGGGCATAAAAAATCAACAGGATTGAGTTTACACACACACACACACACACACAATCGACAGTGTATATTTATGGACGCTGTTTCTCTTCCAGCTGAACTCACAATCGTTCTTTTTTGTTTAGACGAGAGGAGGTATGGGCGTGGCTGTCTGAGTTCCTGTTGCCACGGTTACTAGATGGCACCGCCCTTATGGAGGGGACAGGAAGCCTGCTGCTGGGGAAACCCCGCCTTCGACAACAGAGATCCCAACCAGGTAAGGGGGCAGAGAGAGGGATGGATGGATGATGGATGTATGTATGTATGTATGTATGTATGTATGTATGTATGTATGTATATGTATATATATATATATATGTGTGTGTGTGTGTGTGTGTGTGTGTGTGTGTGTGTGTGTGTGTACGTAAGAGTAAATAGAAAATTACTCAAACGCTATAACAGGAAACCTGCATATTACATTCTATAGCTGTGTGTGTGTGTGTGTGTGTGTGTGTGTGTGTGTGTGTGTGTGTGTGTGTGTACTTTCCTCTTCAGCTTGTACTACAGGTGGTTATTTTCCAGCAGTGTCCTGGTTTGGGTGTGGCTCAGAGGAAAGGAGGGAATCAGGTTCATCTCTGGTGATGAACTGGAGCCGCAGTGTGTCTCAGAGCAATGGGTATGTGTGTAGAAGCTTTCACACACACTTATACACACACATTCACACACTCATACATTCATAGAAAATTATACATTCCCGCACTCATACACACACACACACACACACACACACACACACACACACACACACACACACACACAATTATTCACTCACATACACACTCTCTGTCTCACTTACACTCTTTCTCACACACACACCTTTGCTTAGGTGTGTACCTATGCTAATGTTTTTGCCTTGTGTGTGTGTAGAGCATGGCACTGGGGGCAGGTGTCTGTGTACAGCAGTGGTGGGTTTGTACAGGAGCTCAGCAGAAAGCTGGGAGAATCTACTGCACTCATAGAGCAACTTCATAAACACCAGTGGCTGGATCCACTGTAAGTTTACACACACACACACACACACACACCCACAAAACTAAGGGGTGCCAACACTTTAAACCAAATAAAAACTAAGAAACTTCGGTGTGTTCTTAGAGCCGTTCAAACAAAGCATGCAATTTGAATCTCATTAATGTAAAGTACACACAGAGATGGTTCATCCATTGTAACTGTGTGTGTGTGTGTGTGTGTGTGTGTGTGTGTGTGTGTGTGTGTGTGTGTTTTCTCAGGACGAGGGCTCTGTTTGTGGAGTTTTCACTCTATAACACAAACACAGACCTGCTGTCCATCTTCTCCTTTTTGTTGGAGTTCCCTGTTTCTGAGCGCCCCCAGTCCAGCGTGAACCTGAAGACCTGCAGTCTGCAGAGCCTCCAACAGGGCATGAACCTCCCCCTGTTCCTCACGGTAACCATCTCTCCTTTTGTCCTCATGCAAACAACCAGTTGGCATCTACCCACTGTTATTGCAGATCCATCAGTCCCCACCTCAGTTTTCTTGCACTGACCATCATGTGATTGGTGGTTACAATATAGATAGAAGCTGATGACTATCTCAGTCCCCATTTTGTTCCTTCTGATTCATGGTCCAACTGCAGAGGCAGATGGTTAAAGTACGAGAGGAGAAGGACATTTACAGTCACCATACGGAACCGGTTGTAGACAAAGATGGAAAGGATGAATGGCAAGGAACAATTGGTGCAAGAATTGCAAGGAACATGGTATCCCCCAATCAACAAATGATTAGTGGATACCATCTATCCACCAATCAGTCTTCAATCTGCTCCTGTCTCTTGTCTATCTATTGCTATAACCCCACTCACATCTCCTCTGTGTTCTCAACCATCAATCTGTATCCCTTTTGTTTCACCTGGAAAACATCAGATGCTGTCTACCTTTGGTTCCTCGTAGTATCCTTTAATCGCCTTTTGTTCCTTACCTTTGTCCCCCTTCTTTTTTCCATCCTATCACTCATTCCTCCCATGAGAACCTTCGGTTCCTCATGGTGATGTAAATCTCTTTTTCTCCTTTTACTTTAACCATCTGCCTCTTTAGTTTTTGTTTTCCTCCCATTAACAATCACTACTTGTCATCCTTCAGTTCTTCGTGGTAACCGGCAACCTGTGTCTCCCCTCTGTCCCCCACTGTAACTGTCAACCAGAAGGAACAGAAGGGAGACAGAAATAATCATCAGTTGTCTACCTTTGATTCCTCATGGAATCAACTGTAAATGTTCTTCTTCTCCGTTTACCTTTGCGTTCCTCCAGGTAACCATCAACTGCCAGCTACCTTTGGTTTCTATTGAAAATCTCTATGTCCCTCCGTTGCTCAAAAGACCAGTGTCCCTCCCAAGATCCCCCCCACTGCTAACAATGTTAACTCTTCAGTTCCACCCAGTTTCACTCAATTTTCCACTCAATTTCAAACCATGAATTTTCTTGTCCATTGTCACTGTCAATTGCAGTTTCCAGTAACAATCAATTGCTGCCTTCCAGCCAGACGGAAGAAACTAATGACTTATTCCTCCATCCTTTCCCCTCTCAGATCATCTTAATCATCTTGATTATTTACTTCTCTGTGCGAGAGGTTGTATCGGTCATCAGGCAGGGCTGGGGCTACATCCTGCGAGTGTGGAATCTGGTGGGCATTGTCACTCTTCTGCTGGCGGCCTGTGTCTCCGCCCTCCATGTGGCTCGCTCAGCCCTGGCCTCTCAACTCTGGGCCTCGCTACATCATCAGCGGGAATCGTTTATTAACTTCTTTCCCCTGGGGCAACAAAGCCAGGTTCTGGTTCAGCTCAGTGCTGTGCTACTCTTCCTGTTGGTGCTGAAGGTGAGAACCATCCTGGACATGCTAATCTGGAACAGATTCTAGAACAAAACGATAAAATGTAATTTAATCTTGTAACGTCCTTTTTCAATTTCCACATCATCTTTCCGACAGGTGGCTCATCAGTTACGGTTTCTGAGGGAGTGGGCTGTGTTTGGCAGGACTCTGAGGAGATCGGTGCGGGAGATCATGAGCGTTGCACTCGCTTTGCTCTTGCTGCTGCTTGCATACTCGCACACGGGATACCTTGTAAGCACACAAATGAACAGATATCCATAAACAAACTTTTACAACCAATAAAAATATGCAGGGTTTTTAACTCGCATTCGTTGAAACACACTCTAAAAACTAAACTGTTTTGGAATCTGATTGGTTGCTGAAAACAAATCAAAAGGCAACTTTTCCATTTACCTTTTTGGCATTAAGTAAAAGTGTCCCTTCAAACATTCACTTGAGTAAAAGTACAAAAGTATTTGCCAAATATACATAAGTATCCAAAGTACTATTATTTATTATAATTATAATGTTCCTATTATCATTTTTGTCACAAGATTCTTTACTTAATCACCTCAGTTGATGTGAAAAGACTCAAATGTGACTCTCAGCACACTGATCTATTAATAGAATGATATTAATGACTCAAACACTGATTGATATCTAATAAAATGATCATGAGCCCAAAACCTTCTTTTCAACTACTTAAAAAAAAAAATGGTGTAAATGAGGTCATGTGTGTTGTGTCGAGTTCGAGTCTGGAGTTTCTTCATCATTTATTCCTCTCTAAATGTTCTGCTTGATGTTGAACTGATGCTGAACTGTATGTTGGTGATTAGTAGATCCACAAAGCGCCAATCAGAACACGTTTAAAACAGAGCGTGCGCTCGACCCTGATTGGTGACTCGCTGCGTGTTTCACCATTTACGTTGTTATCCTCATAAATAAAAAGGAACGACTGATTAATAATTTTTTTACATAGTTGAGTAAAAAGAGATTTGATTTTGAAATGTAGTAGGGGTAAAGTCTCCCCAAATGGAAATACTTTAGTAAAGTACAGTTACCACTGCCCTTATCCAGCGCGACACATTTATCTCACTCATACAGCTGAGCAGCTATTGGGTTAAGGGTCTTGCTCAAGGGCCCAGAAGTGGCAGCTTGATTTGGCTGTGATTTGAACTCATGACCTCCGGATCCAAAGTCCACTAAACTAGTGGTTCAAACATATACATCTATTATTCTACATTACCGTACATTTTTAATCTTCAGTATCCTGTTTCCCAGTAATTAGTCAGTTTCTACTAGTTTGAATCATGTTCTTGCTTTTGGGGTTGGTCTTGGCCTGGCCCTTTTTACACAGCCCCCATAAACAATACACCAAGTGTATAAAAACCAGGGGTGTCCAATCTTTTCCACAAACTGCCAGTGTGGGTGCAGGTCCACTTCATGCTTCAACACATTAATTTCTCTTAATATATAAGAGAAATTACTGTGAGCAACTACAACCAAATAATTTCCCTACAGGCTTAATAAAGCATTCTGATTATGATGATTCTTCATTTCAACCAAACAAGGGTCACACCCGATAGACCATTGAAAATTAAAGATGTAACCAGGCAGAATCTGGTGTAGTCCTTGTTTGGATGGAATAAAAGCCTGCACCCACACCATCCCCTTTGTGCAAAAGATGGGGACACCTTCGGTATAAACAGACCAGGTATTGATGTATTTTAATAAATACCATGTAAATGAAAGTGCTCTTAATGGCTAAGCTTTTAATGTTTTTACGAGTGAATACATGACGTAAACATCTATTCCGTACTTAAACTCACGTCTCAAAGAATCCATGTTTGTGCTCATGTGCAATACAATAAACAAAGTCAATATCTTGTGTAGTCCCATTGCAAATTGCAACCTTTCATTCGATCTCTTTCTTTCTGTCTCATCGAATTGCCTTAATGGAAATAAATTACTGCTTGCGTCTTCCAAAAATAAACAAGTCTATTGAGCCCAAGCAATTGCTTAAGTACTTTCACACACTAATTGACTCTGTGCCATTTGTATTTTTTCCCCTTTACTTTGACTTGATCTCAGAACGCATTTCAATCGAAAAAAATGACATTTGCTTTTCTTTTCCCAGCTTTTTCACTGCATTATACATGGATATGGCACGGTCGGGTCTGCCTGCCTGTCATTGCTAGGTTCAGGGGGACGTGGTCTGTGGTCATGGCGAGCATACCGTGGCTCCTCTGCCTGCTCCACTTCCTGCTATGTGTTTCATGTCAGCTTTGCGGTACTGCGTCTTGTCCTGCTGTGGCTGATGACCTCCGTGTTACTAAGGAATTATCGCAGGGTCCGGGCAGAGCTCTACCGACCTGCAGTAGACCTTCAGGACTACGAGATGGTGGAACTCTTCTTACGACGCCTCAAAATGTGGATGGGCCTGAGCCATACTAAGGAGGTGGGTTCATGGTTAGCATAGTTCCAGAAACAATGATGGAATGGGCAGGTTTGGTATATCATTGTGCCTTATAAGGTTTAAGGTACCTCATACAAAACGGGGAAGATAAGGTATGGAAAAATATTTGTAGTAAAAGGCAGTAATGGGTAAAGTGAATCTGGAGTTTAATCTGATCTTTGCCTTGTTCTTTTTTTGCCTATTGAAATAAACTTGACTTGACTTGACTTGACCTTGTTTCTTCTTCCATTTAGTTCCGTCACAAGGTTCGTTTTGAAGGTATGGAACTTCCACCGTCCCGATCTTCATCTACCAGCGACTGCAAATCCCTCTGTCTGCCCCTCTGGATGCCCCTGAAGCCCCTCCGACTCCTGACAGCGTCGACGGTGGTTCCGAGGCTTCTTGGCATCCTATGTCCAGCAGCCCGTGCAGTCTAGCTGAGACTCCAGGTCTCGGTTTAGGCCTCACGTTAAGTTTAGGGGTGGTAGCAGGAGGTCCAGTTTGGAGAGAACGAGCAGAGACCGAGGCCACACTTCGAAGGGTCTTGCCGGCCTTTGACGCATTGCTACACCAGCTGGACAGGGTCAACCAGGCCACAGAGGAACTGTATCGCACCGAGTGCCGGCTGGAGAAAGTCCAGAGAAAGAGTCGGAAAAGGAGCCGTGGAATACTGCACAGTGGTGGTCTGGAATCTGCAGGACAGAAGAGATATACTGGGTCACACAGACACTTCCAGTCGATAGAGAAGTGTGCCCGCAAGGTAGAGAAAGATGGAAACTTAGACAAGGCAAGATCCAAGAGTGAGAAACGTTCTCGCAAAACTTATAAAGAATGCTGCGAGAGAGATACCAATGCACACCGGATAAGTCCACAAGAAGACTTGTCACCAAAGGATTCATGTCTTCAAAGGACAGATATGGGGTATGATAAGATGAAAGCACGTGAGTGTAAGACTGAAACCAATCCTCCCAAGGTGGACTCAAGTCCCATCAAGGTAGAAGAAAGCGCTGTTAAGATAGAAGCAAATGCCAATGTGGTTGACGCAAGTGCAAGTTTGGTGGAAGCGAGGTCCCACAAGACTGCCAAAGGTTCTCGTAAGGCTGCAAGCCGGAAAAAGGTCAACCAAGTCATTCCAAGAGATGCTGACACTGTTGGCTGTGCCAGCAAGCCAGTTCTTTTTCACACACAGACCCCGATTCCAATCAGCACCCCATCCACTGCCCCTTCTACTGCCCCGGGTTCTGCAATCGCAACCCCAGTCCCAATCCCTCGAGCCCTTGAATGGAACCCACCTAGTTATACCGATGACCTCCCATCCAGCCTTTTCCAACATCCGGCGCACACCACCATCATGCCCACGCGCAAACGTAAGCACAAACCCCCACCTCTAAAAAACAAAATCCATCCCAATACAGACAGGCCAATCTCAGGACATGGCAAACCTTAAGGACCTAAAGGTTCCACATGTTGGTCTTTTGATTTGAAGTCAGGTAAAGAAACTTTTAAAAGTGTATTCTGATATTCGTGGTTATCAGTTATGGTAACAGAGGGCCTTGGTGACAGCCGGTTTTGTTGCCAGTCCCTTAGGAAAATAGAGAAGTAAAAGATCGGCATAAATGTGGAATAAATGGACCGGAAGCGTCGCTATGATTTTTCTCCCCCCAGAGCGGCAGAATTTGGCCAAATCGAAAACGATAAACGTTAGCAATAAGGTGCTGGTCACCCTTTAGATTTTGCCACACGAGTCTCCTCCCCCTTTCCTTTACCTTGAATGACCTCAACCAGCCCCCGGCCCTGGTGGTCACAAAGGGCTGAAATGACAAGAGCACAGTTTGTGCTGTTTTAGCATCAAACTCGCAGGAAGTGATGTCACAAAATGGCGGACACCTCGCGAGTTTCCCAGTTACGTTTTGGTGTCACGTATTATATAATGTTTTTTATTTTGTACAAGTTATGTTTGAGTAATAATTGTTCGATGTATCAAAGAAGGAAGCTACACACACACACACACACACACAGACACACACGCACACTAACATATCAGCGTTAAGCACATAGAGCTATGCTTGCAGGTACATATGCATAATGCACGTCTTATTTCCGGAACACGATGTAAGTCTACACACAGGCCCGTGAGGCTAGTCTGCTAGCACGCCAAGCAAGTCGCTAAAGTTGAAATGAATTACACAATCAGATGAAGCTCTAAAGTGAAGAGTCAAGAAAGAAATCATAGAAATGAAAGGAAGGATTTTTTTTTGGAAAGAGTGAGAAAATAAATAAAAAAAAAACACAAGCAATAATAATAATTAAAAAAAGGCGGGAAACGGGTGGAGACCTTCTTTATTGTTAATTCCAAGGAGAAAAAATAAAAAGACATGCAAATGTTTTATTAATGCAAATTGTAATATTTGTAACTGTTTTTGGGATTGTTTCTTATTGCTTTTTTTTGTTTGTTTTACAATTTTCTATTTAAAAAGCACTATGTGTCGAGGTACGTACGTGATCGTTCCAGAAAGCGAACGCGGGTGCGAATTTTTTATTGAAGGTAAATAAGCTTGGTACGAAACGGACCACGAGACGGAAACATTACTCTGCATATCCATTGTTGCTACTCTTTTAAAGCATGGAGAGACTTTATTTAGATTTTACAATGAAGAAAAAAAAACATATAGCACTTTATTACTAATGTTAAGGTCTTTTTTGCGACGCCGCATGTCAAATTAACATTTCATATAATTGATTAGGTTTGGGTTTTCCCCACTCACTCAACCTTACTCAACCTTACTTCAGGAAACGGATCCCCCCACCCCCACTCTGTTTGTCTAGAACGTTCTAAAGATTTGCTCAGGGACCCTTGAACCAATCCCAAGCCTATAAGTCATGTTCGTGTTTGTTTCTTTGTTAGACATGTAAATACAATATGTGCACCCAAAACCCACAGCGAGAACCAGAACACAAAAATACAGACCCCGCTCACGTCCTGGTTTGTTTTGTACGTATCGACATCCCCCGATTAAATGAAACCTCCATTTCTGATAAACACTGTCTGAGCAAAAGTATTGGGACACCCGACTTTTCCAACCAGATGTGGTTCTTTCCCCTGAAACTTGCACCACAAAAACAGAGGCACACAATCGTACAATTAGCCGTTTTTGGATTCTGTGGGATGACATTTTTCCTTCACTTGAACCAGGAGACCTGAAAACCTGTTCCATCTCCTTGAAAATCTGAAAATATCCATGAGTTGCTCCTGCTATAGAGCTCCACCCTATTGAGAGTTTAGGTTGAATTAACACTGAATGCACCTCAGAAAACCCATGAAATGAAAAGTCACACAAAATAATCTCCACAAAATTCCAGTGGAACATCTTCCCAGAAGGGTGGAGCTCATTATAAGAGCAAATGAAGACTCGATGTGGAATCGGATGCTCAAAACAGAAGAACAGAAATCTTATGGTCAGGTGTCCACATACTTTTGGGGTTGTGTATTTTTTTTTTTTTCTTTAAATCTGCACTGATTTTTTTTGTTTGTTTTTATTTCTTTCAATTCACAGATACAGTTTGGTATTGGGATTTTTTCGTTTTGTTTTTTTCCACCACTTTAGTTTTACTCTTGGTCCTTTTTTTTATTAAAAATATATTGTATACACACTTTCTCATTTGTATTTTACCAGTTTTTAAAGTTCAGCCGCTTCCGCTCGTTACGCCGTGTTGGCGAAATGGTCTGGTGCTTTGTTCAGTTTTTGAAGTGGTTTATATTTAAAGTCGTGTTTGCAGTGCCAGAGGTCGTTAGCATGCGCTAATGTGGTGGGGTTTTATTATTGTTGTTGTTTTGTGTTTTTTTTTTTTTTTTTGCTCGTGGCAGTACTCGTGACCGTTTCGGTTGTATCCCCGCATGCGGTTGTATTCTGTCTGTAGCACTTCGGCTAAAACGCTTTGCACTTGACAAAGTCAAATAAAGAGATTGACAGCTCAAATTGGTCCTTTTATTTCTCCCACTCTTTTGTTTATTACTTCTTTTCCTTCCACCCTTCCAAACTGCCACCAACAAGTGGCAAGAGATCATCAACATTATTCATTTAACCAGTCGTGTTATATGATTGGCTGCGAGATTGTGAATTGGGGGAAAGGGGCGGGGCATACAGGGAGATGATTCAAAAATCAAGTGTAGTGTGTTTTTCAAAGGACGCCGGACCAATAGGCAGAATTACGAGCTGAAACGTGTGTGTGTCACAATAGAATTTTATTCAACACACAAGCCAATACATATGTGCGTGCACGCACACACACACACACACACACACACACACACACACACACACGAGAATCTGGATAAATAAATATGCTAAACATTCCCATGGTGTTGAGCGTCTCAGCTGGAAAATCAGCCTCTGTTACGAGTTTAATTTCAACTGGTTTGTGAACTGAATTAAAAATGTTGATATTACAGTCAGGTTTCTCGCATTAACCTCAGTAAAGCTCAGATCTTCTGCTCAGTGTATAAACTTCATGCTGAACACGTGGAAGGAGTTTGCTGAGCTCAAGCTTTCTTTCTCTCTCACACACACACATTTCATATGTTCATCCACAAATACTGTACAAGAAGCAAATCATTTCATACTGATCATGATCATTTTAACAATCATATTCTCTCACTCTTTCCTTTCCTCACACTCTCTCTCTCTCTCTGTGTCTGTCTGCCTCTCTCACTCCCTCTGTCCCACTCACTTCGTCTGCCTCAGTCTCTCTCTCTCTTGTCTGTCTCACAGTCTCTCTTTTCCTCAGTCTGTCTCTATCTATCTGTCTCTCTCCATCCGCCCCTCTGTCACTGTCATGCTCTCCGTGTTCCGTCTCCTGTTTATGAGCCACTGTACCCTGCTGAGCTGCAGATCCATAATCATGTTTTGTTTTGATTTAATTTAGGCAAAAAAGGGCAGTAAAAACGATCAGCTATAATATGAGAGAGAGAGAGAGAGAGCGAGCCTGAGTGCGGTCTGAAACAAATCACTGGATAAAGAAGAAACTTGAAATTTCATGATCATCAAAAATGAATAATTATAATAATATATTTGGCAGCATGTAAAAATGAATCCTAAACAAAATCAGTGAAATCGTCGACTGTGGAAACCAGACGCTTCCTCTGGCCACAGTCAGAGTTGGGGGCGGAGCCTGAAGATTGATGGGTGGGTTTGTTCTGCATGGGGGTGTGGCTCTGCGTCAGTGAGATTCCAGGGGTCGGCCGGGACTGGATCTCTTCTTGAGCCTGAAAAAAAATTGTAAGACGTGTTAAAGACATGAGGAAGAGAAATAAACAAACAAATAAATAAACAAACAAACGAATCAGACAATCCGAGTTTTACCCGACTTCTGATCCTCTTGATGTGTCGGAGACGAGCGAGCCATTTAGAAGCGTAGGCGTCGGATGGATTTGCTCTGTACTGGTGCACCAGTGACGCCATCTTCAGGCCAAAATGAAAACAAAAATCATTTAACCTCGGACTCTGTACAATCAATAATGAACTACAATTACTAGCTTATGCTCAGCATTCCTGGTTGCCTAGTAACAGTGTTCTTAGCACCCGGATTAGACGAGCTACCATAAAAAACATCAGATAACTAGTCAGTAGAGACACACTATAAGGCCAAAAGTTTGTGGACACCTGACCACATTATGACTATATGCTTCTTGTTGAGATGTTGTTTTGTGATGATTTGTAGATGTTTATTTGGCCACTAGGCAGCTTTTAAAGTCAGGTACTGATGTAGGTGAGAAGGTGACGAGGTGGGGGGCAGTAAGCGTGAAACATTTATCCCAACAGGGGGTTGGAGCTCTAGAGCAGGAGATCTTAGCGTATGTAGCGTGTAACTTAGAAGTGCACTACTGAGAAGTCAAGAAGCCATTCAGGAGAATAAAAAACTGATTTTTATTACAGAACATCAGATTAAAACGCACAGGAACGAAGGAAGAACTCACATTAGCGTGCAGAGCCATCTGTCTCACCAGCAGAGGAAGGTTCTGATCCGATACGATCTTCGCTACAGTGGTGTCGACTAAACCCTCAAGGTCTGATGGGGAAAGGAGACGAGAAAAGAAGAGAGGAGGAGAGTTTACTCAAAGTGACACACACACACACACACACACACACACACACACACACACACACACACACACACACACACACACACACACACACACTGATAAGGAAGAAAAAATAAAAATAAACACACATTTACTCACACACACACACACAAAAAAACCAGACTGTGCATTTGGTCTATTAAATCAGTACTAAAGGTTACTGTGAGAAAGGGGTGGAGCTACCAGCATCACAAATTTTGACATCATCCAAACCACAAAGTTTTTTTGGTCATTAAAAGCAAGCAGCAGGAAATATTTTACTTTTTTTTCCCAATATATAAAAATATTAAATACTGTTCAGATGATAGGTTTTTCTTTTTTTTTTATTTACTACACGATCAAAATTGTAAAATTATTAATATAAATAATGTTTAAGAATCATTTCATCGTGCTGTCAATTTTATGTAACGTCCAGATTTATTTTAATTATAAAATTATTTTCCCCAATTTTGTCACCAATTAAACAAAAGGTTGATTACAAACAAACACATTTTTTCCCCTGTTGCTTTTGAAAAATATTAAACTATAATATTAAAATTGATGTATTAATTCATTATGTTTTTTATTTTTTTTATTTTTACTGGATTTTTTTAAATATAATTTAAATAAAAGAAAACATTTAAAAATTTTAATTCAAAGCTTGTGCTGCTGCTTTGGCCTTAATTTTTTTTTTTTTTTACATTTTTTATTGTACTTATTCATTTTTATTTAACTTCCTATTCATAAACAAATGCCCCGGCGCTAAAAGCTCAGCGTGACTGTGTGTGTAATTTCCGCTTGACAGAATAAAACCCAGGTTCTTTGTAATAAGGCAGATTTACAAATCAAAACGTCTGCAGAACGTCGTCACGTGCGGTCACTTTGCTCTTGGGGAGTACAGAAGGTCAGAAGTTCTCTCTCTTTCTCTCCTTCATTCTCACTAAAAGCCTCAGCCTGGTGTTCGAGACGGACGTCTGAAAGCCCGAGTGCACTCACCTCTCCGACACTGCAGCGTCACCAGGTTACTGTCATAGTCCAGGGGCTTTATGAGAACCTCCACAAAGTTATACTGACCCTGCACACACACACACACACACACACACACACACACACACACACACACACACACACACACACACACAAGTAGGCTTTCGAAATATTTCAGGATGATAATTAATCATATATACTAATTAATATACTAAACAGAGGACACCCTCTGTTTGCTCCACCAGATTTTGTGGACATTCATTCAGACACAAGGGGATCTACATCTCCCAACCCATGGAAAGCAGCTCTCAGGAGCATCGTCATGCTGGAACAGGTTTGGTTCAACTTTGTGCAAACAGTTCGGCATAGAACAACAAGCCAGGTGTCCCAATACTTTTGGCCAGACAAAGTATTATTACCATTATCATCATATTAACTATTACTTTTACAACTACTTTGGCTATGAGGAAGTGGAGAAACACAAAAAAAGTGAGAGAGAGAGAGAGAAAGAGAGAGGGGGGGTGGGGGTGTCTGGCTGCTATAACGTGACTGAGAACAGGACATTAGTATTAAAATGTAACTAAAAAGGGATAAAAAAATAAATAAAAAAAAAGCGTGATCATTTAATAGATAAAATCCTGCACTTATTGGAAAATAATCAGAGCAGAGATTTCATACATACTGTGATTATATCAGTAGTAAAGTGTGTGTGTGTGTGTGTGTGTGTGTGTGTGTGTCTCACTTTGATGGTGCCGAGTTTGTACTCCTCGCCCGAGTTGTTATAAACCACCACCACGAAGTCGTTCCCGATGTGACGTTTCTTGTTGCAGCAGCTTTTATCGCTCTCTCGGTTGGGCATCAGAGTGGCGATGTGGAAAATAGCTGGAGGAGAGGAAACACCACACACACACACACACACACACACCATTATAGATAATCGCATCTAATACACCAGTGTTGCGCTGGAGGAAACACGGGGAACAGGAGATTCATTTCTCACACACACACACACACACACACACACACACACACACACACACACACTCCTAACCCTGCATGATGTCATCGTGCCAGCAGTAGGTGAACTCTCCATCATCAGCATAGCGGCCGTGGTCCAGTCCCCCCAGGAAGATCTGGTCCGGATCGCAGTCCTTCAGGTGGATGAGCTTCCCGAGACCGGTCAGAAAACGAGCGTAACGATTGGAACCGTACTCGTTCGACAGGATCGCCACCTCGTTATTCGCCTACGATGGAAACGACGGAAATTTCCCATGACCACTTGCAAGCTCGGGTTGAAAACCCTGTATTTGTGCTAGCATATGATGGGTTCATGATGTTACCTGTCCGGGCCCCACAAACACCACGCCTATCTTATGAGTGTCGTATGGCGGCATCTGATCCAGCACTTTAACCGCTCGGTCGATCACCTGCACAGGAGACAAACCATTATTAACCCCTCACACGTACATATCAGGGGTGACCACAAATAGCGGAAGATGCCACACTTCGATACCAAAAGCCTTAATCTGATTTGCCCTTTAATCTCGCAGTTCTGATCTTCTCGAGACAGGTGTTATAAAAACGGTGTCTAATGGACCGTACCATTTTGGCGACACGGGTGTGCGCAATGTCCGATTTCATGTAGCACTTAACGCTATTAGAATAATAAAAGAAAATGTGAAAAATTACGTTTAAAAAAAAAAAAGTCTCATTTATCGAAAAGTTCTAACATCAACATCAAGTAAAAAATAAAAATAAAAATGTCGTTGCATTCAGTGGCCTAAGCGGTTTTCATTTACTTCAATTAATGACCGAATTGTTTTTGTTGTTTGCTTTGAGTTTATAAAGTTTATTTTTAAATAGAGAAAATCATTAATGAATATTAATGAACACAAAACAATCATAATTGCGCCCCACCTGTCATGTCTTTATTCACCACTAGAGGGGCGCTAACTACACTTTGAGAACCACTGGTTTTACGAACGTTTATTGTATCACTTTTAATTTCAATATAAATTTGATATCTATCTGTCTGTCTGTCTGTCTGTCTGTCTGTCTGTCTGTCTGTCTGGAGTTCTAAAAGAAGGTCGATGCAGTGTGAACTTACCTCAGATTTGGGCAGGAGCAAAGGTTTGTTGGCTTCATTGCCAAAAAAAGGCGAATGGTAGAGCTGGAGAAAAACAAAACTGGGGAAAAAAGGAAAAAAAAAAAAAAAAAAAGAGACAGAAAATGGGAGAGGTTTAGATATCATTCACATCATCGCCATGACGATCCAGCACTCATCCACATCCTCTCACTGGGTCCAAAATCAACATTTTGAAGCGACCAAAACTTCCCGACATCCGTTCCCGAAAAGATTTACGTTTATACCAGTAATATATTGTATATTATAAACAAACAAAGAAATACATTGTGAAAAGCTGGTTTTATTTTCAATTGTGTCAAAATATTAAAATAATAACGCAAGACTTTTCTTTGCATTAAAATCTTCCACCTTATCAAAAGGTCACTGTGAGGAAGGAATTCATCAAAAACAAAAAAAGTACAAATTAATCGTCTCAAAGAAATAAAAAAAAATCTTCTGAATTTTACAAAATAATACAAAAGTATTCAGGCTATTTATCAGACGAAACCTTTAACAAATTTACATTTTGATTACATTTTTATAAATTCCAATTTAAGCAGTGCAATGAGATGAAAATTGATTGTAGCTTATTGTACAGACAAATTTACGGCAGTATAAATATTCAGCGATCTCTAGGCTTTAGTTAAATCCAGTTCAGTTCAGACACATGCTCGAATAAAGAACAGAGTGGAAAATTATTTCCGGGTAAAAAAAATTAATGAAGTTAAAATAATGCCAAAAAAAAGAAGAAAAGATTTGGTGTATTGTTGCGACAATTTACAACAATTCATGATGAAACTAAAGCGTCTGTTACCACATGAAGTTGAATAAATATTCTTATATAATGCCAAAAGACCCCGACTCTTTTTTCTTCATCCAGGTATGTTTGCTGACGGGTCACAAATAAATCTAGCTTCTCGTTCTAGCTTCTGTCTTTGTACTGTATATGGTGTGATGTTGCTGTTGGTGTGTACCAAATCTTTTTTAAATTGAATAAAAAAAGTACAACCTTTGAAAATATTTGTTCAACAGAAGTAAATAAAAAAATTATTTGAAAAAAATTAACTGCTGTTTTTTGGTGCCAAAAATTCCAGTTTGTTTCCAATTTGCTCAGTGAAAAATAGAAAATCTTAAGAACGCATCAAAATTTTGCGTACACTGAAAACTCTATTCTGAATTTGATCTAACCGCATTTAATCAAACACAAAGCCATGCCACGTCTTACCTTGGACTCAAGCCGGAACTCTTCTCAGCATTAGACACGCCTCCTCGGTTGTGGTAGGAGTCACGGTCAGACTTCCTTTCCCTCCGTGACGAGGGAGCAGAAACGGAGATGGTGTGCCCTCGAGGTCTGTGCCCACTAGGTGACAGGGATCCTGGTTGGGTGCTCGGGAATTCCAGCTTCATCCTGGAGGCTGAGGAAGATGTAGATATACTGGTGGCCAAGCTCTGAGGTCCTGCTGATCCGACACTCTCTACTTCTAGGGTTTCTCTCTCAGCTGAAGCCTGAGCTGGAACGCTCTTCCCCTCGGCAGGGCTCCTAGACCTGGGCAGATCTACTGCACCAGCCATGGAACCCGTGGCTCTAGCAAAGGCCTCAGGCAGGGTCTGGAGCTCTGGGGAGGAGCTGGATTTGTTTAAAGTCTGCGAGTGAGAGAAGGGCAAGTCTGAATCTGGAGCTCCAGGAGTGGAGAAGGTCAAGGGGCTGGTCGATTGGGATGCCTCCTTCGCTCACCTCCTCGAGGGTCGACTTGTCGTCATCCTGGCTGGACGTGGAGGAGGACTAAGGAAACATTATGAGGAATAAGAAAAGCCTCATTATCATCAACTCGAGCAGGGTCTGGGCTGAATTTACACTAAAGTTCCTAAATATATTTTTTAGAGGTCAACTGATTTTTTAGTCCCACTTTCTCTGTAAACCTGTAGACCCTTCCCACCCTTTGAAGACCACACCCACTTACTTTTTGGACCCACAAACTTTCTCTGCAGACCCCACCCATGATCTCTGTAGACCCCACACCCTTATTATATGGACTTCACCCACTTGTTTTTGGGACCCCACAAACCTTCTTTGCAGACACCACCCACTTTCTCTGGTTACCCCACCCAATTTCTCTGTAGACCACCCCCTCTATTTTCTGTAGACCACTTGCCTTTTTAACCCAACTCACGTCACGCTCACTCACCCTGCTCAGCACAGCACTGGAAGGCTTGAACATATCAGCGCTTAAGAAAATAGGCTCTGAGGACGGAGGCTCCAGTTCCATCTGAGGGGACTCGGGGTCCGAGTCTCGTGCCTTGCCCCGCCCACCATCTTCCAACACGACGACAGAGTCTGTAAAGGAGGGAGGATTTAAAATTGTAAAAAATACAACATTTTTGAAGAAATAAGAAACTTCATATGTCAAACCAAATGACAGGACTCTCAAGTGGACAAACACTGGTGCTGTACAAACAAACAAGTGTCATACGTTTCCTTGACAGCACACAATGACTTTTGTGTAGTATCCGACATTTGGAGCGAAACGAGAGATTAGATCAACGTGTTGACCAAAGAAAATCACACACACATACACAGTAGATCACGCCGGGTCAGAGGTGAGCAACCAGCAACCTATTTTCTCTTTGCAAAACATGCTTTTCAAACATATATACGAGGTGGTATTAAAAAGTTGAGATTTTTGTGTCCAGCAGATGGCAGCACAAGGCTGCACGCACAGTCAGAGGGAGCACCCATCTTCATAAGTTAGTGTGCCAAAAGACATCGTGTACATCAGGAGCCTTCTTTTCTGAGTTCTGAGTTTCTCACCAGAAACACCATCTCTCTTCCGCACCCACCCTACTTGCGGACCCCAGCTCGCAGATTTGACACCGTTGCAGAGTTTCGGAGCGAATCGCAGAAGGTGCTTGACACTTTTGGAAAAGTAGACTTTCCAGGACATGTTCCAGAAGTGCCAGGGACGCTGGTGGCGCTGTACTGCTGTGCAAGGGGACTGTATTGAAGATGATAGTGTGGAAACGTAGATAAATAAAGTACTTTGTAAACAGAGCGAGTCTTCAAACTTTTTGATACCACCTCGTATGCAGACTCCACAATTTATTTATTCTTATTATTAATTTTTGATATCCCATGCGACAAGCAGCAGACGTCGAGGCCAGACCTTGATTCATTTCGGTTTTGATTTTGAACTAGACAGAAATTTGATCTAAAGGTCTATGGAGAAATCAGCAGAGAAAGTCTGAGGATGTGCCTCAGACAAGCAGCTTGTTCGTACTTCCTCCACTGATTTCTCCACAGACCTTTATAATTCAGATCGATTTTACATTTACACTGCAATTTGGACATAAATCTTTTTTTAATTGGCCACATCTATAGAGACGGATAGAGATCCAATTAACGAGGTCTGAGCTCGAGTATTTGCTCTTTCAAGTCAAGTTCTCCGACAACTGTGATGAAATGTTGGGTAAAAAGAAGGCGGGGCAATCAGGACCCGATCCCAGGGGTGTTTCTCAATACAAGTTCTTGTTGGTTCCTGTCTACACGTACCTTACAGTTCCGGGTCTGAGAAAACGTGAGAGTTGAAAATTGGTGCTTTTGGTTTATCTCGTCTTGAATCAACCAGGAAGTGAAGCATGAAGCATCATGTTTCTGGGACTTATTTTTCTAGATTATGATTATTGTTCTTATTTTTTACAGAAGTCCTAATAGACATGTCTTTTTTTTCTTGTGATCAGTACTCAATTTTTCTGTGCATCAGAAAAGCATCAATGATAATAACCAAAACCATTTGTGGCAGCAGGCAAATGGTTTTGGTTATCATCATGGTTACGGTTATAAATATAGAGACAAATTAAGTACTGATCACGAGGAAAATGTTTGTCATGTCAAGATCGCGTGAAAACAAGAAAGAAAAGTCTTTATATTGGAGAATTTTTTAAATTTTTGTTCTCAATGCTTGTGCCATTTTTCTTTGACATTTTATTAAATTTCTATTATTCTAAAGAATAGTTTTTGTCAATGTATGAAATTCTGACCACTAGTCTACCATCAGAAAAAAAAAACCCTGGCTTATCTTTTTTTTTTTTTTTTAACCAGGAGAAAGTGTTTCAACTCCAACCGGAATTCGAGAAGCTGAAACCATCCCTTGAGGAACATTTTATTAAGAATATAACAAAACCATGGTACGCTATTTGGACAAAACTTTGTGGGCACCTGACGATAAGATTGCTATGTGCTTCATTTGGAGCTTTCCATTCCACATTTAGTTTCCATTTGCTCTTATAATAAGCTCCATTCTTCTGAGAAGATGCCCCACTAGATTTTTGTGGAGATTCTTTCAGCCACAAGGGTGTTGGTAAAGTCAGGTACTAATGGAGGTGATGTGAGGAGGCCTGGGGGTGCAGTCAGCATGAAACACTCATCCCAAAGGTGTTCAATTGGGTTGGAGCTCTATAGCAAGAGATCTTCCTATTTTCCAACCCATGTAAAGCAAATTTTAATAGAGCTCACTTTGGGCATTGCTGGAACAGATCTTGGATCTCCTAGTTGGAGGGACCCAAGGGCATTGTATACAGCCGTGTATTGTGTACCCCAGGTCTCCTCAACTACATCAGTACCTGCATTTCATTATACCCTTGTGGCACAAATATCCATAAGCATCCTGCAAAATCTAGTGGAACATCTTCCCAGAAGAGTGGAGGAAAATATAAGAGCAAATTGTTACTAAATGTGGAATGTGAGGCAATATAGTGTGCGTATATATGTATGTATGTATGTATGTATGTATATATATTTAAAAATCTAAACCAGTTTTTCCGGGTTGCGTTATACCATACGAGAACTGCCTCTAGAGGCGAATCCCTGATGCCACGTGACGTCTTTTTATATGTTTATTTGCAATGCACGTGTTTTTATTTATTTGGAGTATTACTTTTTGCTTTTTGTTGACCTCAATGTTCTTTTTTTCTGGTATTGAGAAACAGCCAATCTCCTGATTGCGTTTTTCGGTCTATTTGGTTAGTTGGAAACTCATTCCGATTTATCTTTTTTGTTGTTGTACCCCTTGAAGTGACGGTTTCTCATTCTGAAGTGTTAATATATATATAAAAATAAAAATAGTAAACAAATCAATAAACACCACTCATAATGAAGTAACAGGTAAAATATACCTGCCCAGGATATACTCCTATGTAACCTGCCTGGGTGATCGGAGGAGCAGAGAAAGCAGACAGAGTCCACTGCAGCAAGACATCCAACAAGAACAAGTCAACAAAAATTAATTCAGGCTGCAGCAAAAACTTGGGGAAAGAAATTACATAGAAATGACGGCACAAAACAAACGAGGAGGACACCGAGAGAAACGAATACGGTGGCGTGACAGGCGAGGGCAAGTGACCTTAAATACACCCGCCTACGGTTTTCACTGTGGAAATGTCAAGCGCTTCGAATATGAAAATGTCCTGCGACACCCTCAGCAGGAGTGAACACCTCCACCATCGTATACATGGCGGCGAAGTATTCACTGATACACGGTATGGCCAATAGTAATGGGGCACCTGACATTTACACCCATGTGTGGTTCTTTTCCCAAACTATTAGCACAAAGGAGGCACACAATTGTATCAGACGACTTTGGATGCAGTAGCTGGAAATTTTCCCGTCGCTTGAACTAAACCTGTTCCATCATGGTGATGCCCAAAGCCAGCTCCATCAAGAAATGCTTTAGATGGGTTGGAAGATCTCCTGCTATAGAGCTCCAACCCTACTGAACACCTTTGAGATTTCACACTGACTGCACTCCAGGCCTCCTTACCTATATCATTACCCAAGTGGCTCAATAAATCTTCAAAAATCTCCACAAAATCCAGAACATCTTCCCACAAGAATGGAGGTTCATATTGGAGCAAATGGAGACGAAATGTTGGGATGCTCAAAAACTAGCATATATAGAAATCTTATGGTCAGGTGTCCACAAACTTTTGGCCATATATGCATTACATATTTTTTATTACAATTTCAATATGTATTTTAAGGTTTGTTGGGTTTCTTGACATGAAAAAAATCTCAAAAATAAATAAAATATTATAATGCAAGTTTGTGACACTGAAAACTTTTCTTGTGTTTTATTGATGTTTCTTATTTTATGACGAAATTTTAAACAGATTTGTAATACATTTTATAAAAAGAAAAAAAAAATTCTATTATAGCTTTTTTATTTTAAAACTATATATTTTTTTTGAAAGCTCAGTAGGTAAAATAATCAACCTATGATCAGAGTTTAAATCCCAGCATCACCAAATTGGGCCCTTGAGAAAGGCCCTCAACCCTCTACTGCACAGTTAAAAGCATAATTGCGATAACTGTCACAAAAAAATGCTGTAAATATAAATAAATTGAGCTTCAAAAATAAATTAATTTTAATTGTCCCTTTTATTCAGTTTGTAAATAATTAAAACTCATTTTATAATTGTATTAATGATTTTCCCAGATTCTATTCTATCTAGTAAAGCTCTAAATAACATCAACAAATTTAAATACTAATAAATTAATTTGGACTAGAAACCTATTTACAAATATTTGACTTCTGTTTGTAATGTTTTGTACACTTTTTACAGTTCTTTATGTTTTGGTTACTGTTTAAAACCCTGGTGGTGAGAAAGCTGTGTATGATTTGCACCCTCACCTGTGTTTGAGCGCTGGATAAGACTGGGTTTGTTAAGACGTGGAGGGGCATCGGAAGGGACAGAGGAGGTCGAAGGGGCGTCTGTCTGGGGTTCTCTTACTCCATCCATAGCCATTAGAACACTGGAAAGCTCCTGAAGGGGCATGTTTCCCAGCTCGGAGGAGAACGGACTTGGCGGGTTTTCCAGACACATTAGCCAGCTGGTGTTTCCTGGACACACACACACACACACACACACACACACACACAGTCAGTCATCTCATATTCATTTGTGCAAATGCTGATTTTATGCATCATATTATATTTATGCATTCTATGACTGCTGTAGAAGTATTCATTATTAAAAAGGTACCAATAAAGAGCCTGCACCTTTTGATTGAAGCAGGTATAGCAGATCATAAATGCCCAAACATTCACTCAGAAAATGTGGTGCGAGACTTTTTTAGTGAAAGTCAACAGTAGTAGGTTATAAAATGTAAACACCAAAAAAAAAAAAGATGAAATCTTTAAACATTACTAAAGCAAAATGAGCAACCAAACACAAAAAAATCATGCTTTTCCAATCAACTCTTGGATTCTGGGTAGAAAAGGTCAGGTTTAAAGCAACAGTTTACAAAACAAAACAATGAACAAAAGGGTTCACGGTTCGGTACGTACCTTGGTTTGTTTAGTAATAGAAGAAACATACTTGTGGGAAATCCCGATAATTTTTTTTCGCACGCAAAAAGAACTTCATTCGGTACACGTGTACACCGAACCGAAAGCCCTGTACCGAAAATTCCGGTACAAATACGTTTATTCCTTAATCTTACAGCAAATGTTAATTAGTCTAAATGTGTTTGCTACCCAAATCCTGCTAATTCAAGTCTCTAACATGAGGTTGGACATCTAAACCTCGCTGGATGCTTTAGATGTCACATCTAATTTCAAAGTATGTCCAACAGCTTAACTGGTCCTTATTAAGGCTCATTAAGACGCCCCTACGGCTAACAGACGCCTCTCTTTTCTTTCTTTTTTTTTTATGACAGCAATGCTTTGGGTGTGCAATTAAATACATCATGTCATATAATTGGCTGCTAACCACATTTAATCACCCGACACTGGCGAATAAGATCAATGATCTAGAAGAAGCCCCTGCTGTCTCATATTAGTGCATTTTCTTAAGAGTTCGTATCTTATCAATTCTGACATTTCTGAACTCCTCTTCCCCCAATGGCCACTTTATATCTCCAACTGTCAGCTTCTCACATCTAGATATATCCAAACCATCAAGTCAAAAATATCCAGGGAACATGTTCTCCATTTGATTAGTCTAAGATTTGGGTCATACTGGCTTGATTCCTGACCAGCATGTTCCTTGTTGTGGGATTTGTACTCAAGACTTAATCCAGGTCTCTGTACTGCGGGATAAATCTGGTACTTCAAAATCCCACTACAGATAAATGTTTGCCTGCTTGATCTGAGACTTTTTGTCTGTACATGGGGTTTGGTGTGGTACTTGTTTACTCTGTACCTGGGGTTTGGTGTGGTACTTGTTTACTCTGTACCTGGGGTTTGGTGTGGTACTTGTGTAGTACTGCACCTTTTGATTGATAGATCTGGAACTTAAATATCTGTGCTGGGGGTTTGATCTGAAACTTGTTACACTGGGGTTTGATATGGGCAATTATGTGCAATAATAATAGTAATAATAGTTACATGTGCAGCATCTTGTATAACCGTCATTGTAGTCTGACGTGTTCTGTCATCTGGTTCACTACTGCTACACATTTCATTTCACTAAATTTATTTCACTGTAATCTCTAATTTAACTATGAACAACCCAACAATTTCCCTATGTGATTAATAAAGTACTCAGATTCTGATTGACTTGCTTTTCTGGACTGGGGGCTTGATCTGGAACTTTTCTGACAGCATTACGGGTTTGTTCTGTGACTTGCTTCTAGATTTCGCGCTTGGAACTAAAGTAACAGGTCTGGTGTGAACACGTAAAAGTAGAAAGTAAAATAAATAAATGTAATGAGTGAAAGTGAAAAGGTGCCTAAATATATCGTGAAGTAAAATACTGCTACCAGAACAGTCTAATTAAGTACAGTAACAGCGTATTTGTACTTCATTACTCCTGGTCATGAGTCTTGGTCTGGTGATGTTTTTCACCGACTTCACTTAACAAGTCAGGAGAAACCGAGTGCTGTGAATTGACTCTGCATACACAGCTGTTAGTCACATGATAACACTGACTCATACTGAGAGAGACAATACTGTAGAGATGCTCAGTCATAGGGTCACACACAGAAACGCACACTCATACAAGCAACCACACACACACACACACGTTTGAAATTGCAGAATGATCCGAAACGACAAAGAAAATCGTATGCGAGAGAAATAATAAAAGTGAGAAACTCATTGAGAAACTGCAGTGTGTGTGTGTGTGTGTGTGTGTGTGTGTGTGTGTGTGTGTGTGTGTGTGTGTGTGTGTTCTTGTGTTCAAATTCTTGGATGCAAAGACAAAAAAAATAAATGGGTCTGTTGATCTCATACTGAAAAAAGTGCATACAAATCAGCCTTATAATTAAAAAAATATTAAATAAATAAATGTAAATAAGTCCCCCCCCCCACCCCCACACACCTGATGGTCGGCGTATAAAGATCTGAGCCCAGCCCTGCGTGAGCATGGGGATGAACTCGGCCAGGCCGCTCTTGTCTCTTAGGGGCGGAGCAGCGTGCGATGAGGAAGAGGAGGAGCACTGCGGGAGCTCGTCGTCCCCCCGGGGGCAGTTCAGACCCTCCAGGGGGGAGCCGAATTCCCCCTCAGACGGAGAAACCAGGGGACTGAGACTCTGCACCGCTCCTGCACGAAGGGCATGACCGCCTGAGAGAAAGAGAGAGAGAGGGAGAGAGAGAAATAAAGAGGAAGTGTTGGTTCACGACACACAAAACCCTACATGGCATCTCTCTCAGCTAACTGGGGAAAAAACTGTCCATACTGCAATAGCATCTGGAATTATACAGTGTGTATATATATATATATATATATATATATATGGACATAAAGAAATCTGAAGGGGAAAATTCTGTTCTACTGACATAACGTTTGCCCCGGAGAAGATCTTACCAGGTGGTCTAGGTGACATTTGGCTTTTAGGTCACATCCTGTCCCAAGAAAGGGTGTGCAAAGCTTTTATCACTTTGAATTTACAAGTGTTTACGATGGTTTGGGTATTTAAGGAAATTTAGCGAAACAGTCTGGGAAGCATTCGATAGTCAGAACTTCCCACACAGTCCCTGTGTGTCTCTCTTATCAGGTATAGTGAACAATTCTTTAGTAAACTGCATTGATAAATTATTTAGTTTTATGCTGATCATGTTATGTAACTTTTTCGATTATTTGTTTTAAATGTAACATTTGTTTATTGATTATTGCCTGGCAAATAAATGTCAAATTCTTGATTAACTCAAAAAATTTCCTGAAATCATTTGTATCTAGTTGATTATGTAGTCTGGCGTTACCGCAAATCTGTGATCAGGATAGTACAAACTGAAGGCTCATGAACAGATGGAGCGTAGAGCACAATGTCTGAGACCTTCTGATTTCTGACTATCTCTGACTTTAGCAAGTTATAACTAAGTGACTAAATACAGTACTCTTTATGAATGAGCAAGCATTGAGAGGTCTACTTAAAGAATATTAGTTTACCGTTATATCCTCTGACTAAGATTCAGACTGGCCAATGTGCCTCCGTGAGCAGGTATAGTTAGCTGAGCACAAGGTTCTAAGCGACTCCAGAATGAATGATTAATTGAAAAGACGGAATGTTTAGAATAATCTACTAAAGAAGTAGTACAACCAATAAGGTGATCAGCTTGAATTTGAGATATTCAAGTTAAATCTTTATTAGAAATTGGAGTCAGATTACAGGTTAAAATTAGATTAATGTAACAAAGTGCAATCTATTTGAGTAATCTTTACAGCCGCTAGAAGGACTAACACACAGAAAACCTTCACCCACACCAGTGGATTCAGTCATTGGGCCATTGGGTGGGAACTTTACATGCTGAATCGTGATTGAATTCCACTATCTTTTCATTTCATTAGAATGTCCCTCTTTCACAGGCAGCACACTTGTGGTGCTTGGACCCCGCAGATCGCTCTTCAAGCTGTAACCTTAGTTGTTCATTTGTAACAATCGGAGATGACGAGATTAAAGTCGTAGCGATAGGAGAAAAAGGTTACGAGAATAAAGTCGAAATTACGCTGAAATACACACAGAGCACGCAGATGTAACCATCTGAACACTGATGATGCGCCAAAAGATTTTTCTTATTGCTAAATCCCAACCTAAAGCACGATTTTCCAGAATTCTGCGATCCTTCTCAAAATATTACCACTTCAATCTCATATTACTGTGACTCTTAAAATTTTGTACTTTATTCTCGTTATTCCGACGATAGTAATTTTTTATTGTCTCTCTGTGTGTGTGTGTGTGTGTGTGTGTTACCAGACATCGAGCGGACTCTGATGCGTGTAGCTCGACTCAGCTGTTGACTGGACTGAGACTCCAGCTTGGCGGGCGCTTCCTTCGTTTGTCTAGTGTGTAGAGTCGGGTCTGACCTGCAGGGTGCGTCACACACACACAGAAGGAAGTTTACACACTGTGTGTGTGTGTGAGTAAGTGAATAAGTAAGTGAGTGTGTGTATTACCTGGTCATCTCTCCTCCACCTGGTCTCTCAGACGTGTCGAGGCCCAGTAATGTCTGGGTGCGAGAGCCACTGCTGGTTGTTATGGTAACCAGCTTGTTACCCACCAGCCAGGTCATGCTGGGGCCACCAGCCAATAGGAACTCAGCTATGGGAGACCTGCAGACACATCATGAGACAATAAGAGACACCGGAGCCATTATTACACCCATCTGTGCGCACACGCACACACACACCTCTTGGGCAAGGCGGAGAAGTTAGAGAAGACATAACGGGCCATCATGTCCAGGCAGGTCTCCGTGAGCTCCAGGTGAACGGTCTTCAGCGCGTCGTCCGCCTGCATCACCGAGTTCTCGTCTGCGGAGCCCAGGCTGCATGTTGTAGTGGACGTCTGCATCCTACAGACACACACCCACACGTGCTCAGAAGGTTCAACAGTAAAAAAAAAAAAAAAAAAAAAAAATACAAAAATGTTTAAATCTGGAAACACTTTCACACGAAGTCCTGCCCAAATGTATATAAACTGTTCCCTGATTTCAGATGGAAACAAGGCGAATGAATAGTGCAGCTAGAATACGATTCTCCACATGATCCGAGTCACACACTATCAATTACCAAAAGTTTGTGGACACCTGACCATAAGATCACCATGTGCTTCTTTTTGAACATCCCAATCCACATGTAGTCCTCATGTGCTCTTGAGCCTCCACTCTTCTGGGAAGATGTTCCAGCTGATTTTTTAGTACAGTCACATACTGATTTTGGGGGGAGGTTCCTGGAGTGCACATCTCCATCCTATGAAAAGCATATCTTCATGGAGCTGGCTTTGTGCACCATGTGATGCTGGAACAGGTTTTGGGTCTCCTAGTTGAAGTGAAAGGAGAATTTCATGCTCCAGCATCCAGAGACGTCCCATATAATCGTGTGCCTCAAATTTTGGGGTAAATGTTTACAGAAAGAAGCACATCTGGGTGGAAAAGTCAGTTGTCCTAATACTTTTGGTCAGACAGTGTGTGTGTGTGTCACATGATCTTCAAAACCTCACACACACACACACACACTATATCCACGTATAAATTGATGATGCATCACAAATAGACACTGGTACTAAAGCTGGGATTTGGTCTGCAGGTTTTTATTAACCAGAGTTACGAGAGATTTTTTGTTGTTGTTCGTTTATGTTTAAACAGAGTCATAAAGCACACGACACTTGTACCAAAATTATTGGCACCCTCTGGCTTTATAAAAAAAAAAACAGGATGGCTTATTCAGCTTAACTGCTCTATTAAATAAAAATAATCTTAGAGGTTATATTTTGTGAAATATATATATACACACAAACACACACACACACACACACACACGGTAAATATATACATATAATGACATGGACATAAAATCCTCAAAACCAAAGTTACATCTAGTGGAAGCTTCTGAAATTCAACCTGATGCTTCAACTAAACCAGAGTCCCAAATCCCAGCTTTCCTTTATTAATGATCAAAGTAAATCACACACACAGAGAGAACAGAGAGAGAGAGAGAGAGAGAGAGAGAGAGAGCGATTGTGCCTCTTGTATATGTTTGAATATTGTTTGTAGAAAGAGGAGGCAGTGTGATCACTGTGCCCAACACACACACACACACCTCCCAAAAATGATTATTTTATACATGGGTACAATTATGAAGTGGTTATTAAAAATATATCAGTTTTAA
>NC_060907.1:4072696-4185196 GCF_014805685.1 Silurus meridionalis
CACACACACACACACACACGGCCAGACCCTCGTCACTCACTGGACAGGAACTCGAGCATGGGCGATGCCATGGCGACGGTTGCCGAGATGTGTGTGAGCTTGACGATGAGGGCGGGCAGAAGTTTGATCATGATGTCAGGCATCTCCACCGTACACATGGTCAGAGCTACAACACACTGTTTCGCACAGCGATAGATCAAACCTGTCTCCAAACACTGCACCAGCTCCCTCTGAGAGAGAGAGAGAGAGAGAGATAGAGAGAGAGAGAGAGAGAGATTAGATTTTTCTCGTTCACAGGGACAATTGGGTTTAATTCCTTTGACCAATCAGATCACTTCAATACAAATATATAACACTTGCTATAAGTTGTTGTCATTGTCTTTGTGTGTGCAACAGTGTATATGTATTTGACGGGGTGTGAGTGTGTGTGTGTTACTTGTCTGGACTGTTCTAAATAAGAGTGATAGGACGTGAGGGCAGTCAGAACAGGAACCACAGCCAGCTGAACATCAGTGCGAGAGAAACCATCTGGAGTTCGCTTTAACCTCTCAGAGATCAGACGATCCGTCACCTGCACACGCACACAAACACACACAAGGAGTTTGGATATGTTTTACACACAGATACGTGTTACTATTATTATTATGAGAGCTGTATATAGAGTGTGTGTGTGTGTGTGTGTGTGTGTGTGTGTGTACCATAGAGCAGAGGGTAGAGCACAGCTGGTCTACGCTGCACGGTGACGTGAGGAGCAAAACTTTATACTGCAGCATCCACGGCATCTTATCCAGAACCAGCTTCAAAACCTTCCAGTCTGTTTCCTGCAAACAAAAACATGACAGTGTGTGTGTGCGCGTGTGTGTGTGTGTGTCCACGTGTGTGTGTGTGTACCATCTTTAGACACTGCAGCAGCACACTGAACGCCAGGCTGTAGGGCAGGCAGGCGGTACGAATCGAGGTGGGCGGTGCAGCAGGGGCGGGACTTCCTGTTGGTGAAGAAACGCTTCCTGCTGGCTTTTTCTCGGTTTCTCGTTTCTCTGTCCCACTGGAAAAGGGGACACACACGATCGTTCTTGTGCAAACGAGTCAATGTGTGCATGTGAGACAGTGTGTGTGTGTGTGTGTGTGTGTGTGTGTGTAAGATTACCCCACATCGCAGTAGCAGTAAGGGCTGAAGCGCAGGAAGCCGTCTTTATTAGGCACGCCCAGCCGGTGCAGCGAATCAGCTCTCATCAACAACAAGAAATCAAAGACCTGAGGAAGAAACACACACCATCAATTCAAACTGGGAAATGAATGAAGGTTTCCATGGTAACGATGATGATGATGCTCTGTGACCCTCTGAAAGCTCTGACCTGCAGGCGTATGGAGCTGGCGAGGGCGGAGCAGTGCTTGTTTTTGTGGTGCAGCTGCAGGTGACTGATCAACAACTCGTACACTCGACTCGCATGACTGGCTGGCAGACTGTAGAGCTTACTCTGAACACACACACACACACACACACACACACACACACACACACACACACACACACACAGTTAGAGAAACAGATACAGATTTACAGAGACAAGAACATGCTCAAAAAAATGGACAGTGTGAAATAAATATAGAATAAAAGAGACGGACAGAGAGAGAGAGAGAGAGAGAGAGAGAGAAAGTGACACACACACACACACACACACACACACACACACACACACACACACACACACACACACCGAAATAAAGGGAATAGAAATAGAGTGTGTGAAAGAGAGATGGAGAAATACATAGCATAAACCGAGAGATGGACAGAACGTGATGGACAGAAAGAAAGACAGACGGATAGAAAAAGACAATGATAAAGAACAGTCTGTTAGATTCTGTGTGTGTGTGTGTGTGTGTGTGTGTGTGTGTGTGTGTGTGTGTGTATACCTGCAGAATCTCTAGCAGCCCCAATACAGCAGTTCTGACGTCCTCCATGGGAGAGTCGGCCAGGAGCTCTCTCTCTCCGTCTATAGAGCACGAGAGTGGACGACTCGCCACCTACAGTCAACACACACACACACACACACACACACACACACACACAAATATATTCAAATTAATGGACATCTGACCAATCAGATTCTAGAACACAACACTGCTGATGATAAGGAGTGTATGCGCGTGTCCACGTGTGTGTGTGTGTGTGTCCACGTGTGTGTGTGTGAGAGACCTTCTCGATGATATCCAGCAGGCTGTTGAAGTGGTGTGTGTTGCAGCCCTCGGCGAGATCCACCAGCAGCTGCGTGGCCTGTTTACGCACAGACAGGTCCCGGTCCTCCGCGATCTGTCCCAGCTGGGGCAACACCACCACCTCGATCAGCTCCTCCTGCACCACACACACACACACACACACACTTAGTAAGTATTTAATGAAATAAACAGAGCCTTAAAAAAAACAGCAGAACAGCGAAAGAACATTTTTTTTCTGAGAACCTCGTAGAGCTGCCTGTTGGTGCTGAGGACGAAAGAGAGGATGTGCAGCACTTTGATCCTGATCACGCTGCGCGTCTCATTCCTGACAAATGAGTAAAAAAAAAAAAGAGAGAGAGAGAGAGAATGAATAAGTGAATCACACAAGACATCCAATAATTGAAAACGGCAAGCGTAATCCCTATAAGTGGGCGTGGTCTAATATGTTAATGAGCTACAACACTCAAACAGGATTGTTCGTTGCTTTAAGTTTTGGAATTACAGCATTCCATTAGAAAACTCATCGATGAGGAAAGAATTCGGTGCCATTTAAATACTTCAGACCTAAAGAATTTCTCCATGAGGCGATAGAGGCTCTGGATCCATCCGTCTTTAGCGGGATGGATGGACTGGGCTCGGTACGAGATTAGAGTCAGAACTGATGCATCCTAAAACGTACAAACACACACACACACACACACACACACACACACACACACACACACACACACACACTATTAACACAACCTGACTCAGTGAGTGATTGAGAGAATAAATGAATGACAGTGATTGAGTGATGACTGAGTGAGCAGCTGACAGACTGTGAGAAACCATGTGACTGGAGAGAGCAACTGAGAGAGTTACTGACAGGATCAATGATTGAGTGATTTGCTAAATTACTGAAATCAACCAATCGATGTGTGACCGAATAACCGAGCAACCGAACCAGCAACTAAATGATTGACTGAGCAACTGATTAAATAAGGGAACATCTGTTTAAACAACTGAGCAACTGGCAGACTGAACAATTATACAACTGACTGAGCAACGGACTAAATGACTGCTCAGTCAGTTGCTCGGTTATTCAGTCACTCATTTAGTCACTCATTTAGTCACTCATTTAGTCACTCATTTAGTCACTCATTTAGTCACTCATTTAGTCACTCATTTAGTCACTCATTTAGTCAGTTGGTCATATAGTCAGTTGCTCAGTTAGCTGGTTGTTCAGTCAGTTGTTTGGTTATTCAGTCAACCTGAGTGTGCAACTGACTATATTACCAACTGACTAAATGATTGACAAAGACCAAGTGACTGACCGACTGTCTAAACAACTGACTGAGTGACCGACCGACTGTCTAAACGACTGACTAACCGACCGACCGACCGTCTTAGCGACTGACCGACCAACCGACTGTCTTAACGACTGACCGACCAACCGACTGTCTAAACACATGATGATTGACTAAACAACTGTCTAAATGACTCACCGGGGGACTGACCAATTTTCTAAACGACTAACTGACCGAGTGGGTGACTGAGCAGGTGACCGACCAAGTGACTGACTGTCTAAACGACTGACTGAGTGACCAACCGAGCAATCGACTGAACGACCGACTGACAGCTGGTTGCTCAGTCAGTTGCTCAGTTATTCAGTCAACCAACTGAGTGTGCAACTGACTATATGACCAACTGACTAAAAGAGCGACTGAATGGCTGAGTGACTGACCGACTGTCTAAACGACTGGCCGAGTGTCTGAACGACTGTCTAAATGACTGACGAGTGACTGACAGACTGTCTAAATGACTGGCCGAGTGTCTAAACGACTGGCTAAACGACTGACCGAGTGACTGACCGACTGTCTTAATGACTGACTAAACGACTGACCGACTGTCTAAACGACTGACCAAGTGACTGACCGACTGTCTATACGACTGACCGAGTGACTGACCGACTGTCTAAACGACTGACCGAGTGACTAACCGACTGTCTATACTACTGACCGAGTGACTGACCGACTGTCTAAATGATTGTCTGAACGACTGACCAAGTGACTGACAGACCATCTAAATGACTGACCAAGCAACTAACCGACTGTCTAAACAACTTACTGAGTGACTGACCAATTGTCTAAACAACTAAGTAAACGACTGACTGACCAAGTGACTGACTGTCTGAACGACTGACTGAGTGACCAACTGAGCAATCGACTGAACGACCGACTGACTGAAGACTGAGCAACAGACTAATTGTCTGACTGGCTGAGGGACAGACTGACTAAACAATTAACTAATTGACTGACTGAATGACCAACTGACTGACCAGCTGAACAATTAACCAACTAAATGAGCAGCGGACCATTTGACCGAATGAATAAACAAATGACAATTTGACGGACTGAATGACTAACTGACTTAGGGACCTACTGACTGACTGACTGAGCAACCAAGCCATAAATGATTGACTGACTGAGTGCAAATGAGCACTTGTGTGCAAGTGACCGTGTGTGTGTGTGTGTGTAAAAGAGAAAGTTACTTACAGGTCTTCTTTCAGCACATTTTTCCACCAGGCTGAAGAAGCGTTCTGTGGATCCGTGGTAGTCGTTCTGCTCGTAGAGCTCTTCCACCGTGCTCAACAACTCAAACACAATCGACTTGAGCTCAGGACTGCCAGCGTTCTACACACACACACACACACACACACACACACACTTCATACTTCATACTTCATACTTACACTTGAACTCAAATGAAATGACTTTAAAACATCTGTAATGTATATGACCGTGTGTGTGTGTGTGTGTGTGTGTTACCTGGATCTGCAGCAGAAGTCTCTCTATGATGGCCAGCAGGATGTCCCAGGTGACCACTTGCAGTTCTTTTCCGTACTTCTTTATCAGCCGCGTGATGGACAGGACGATCTCGTAGGACACCACCTCGTTAGCGCAGTTCATAGCCTGGAGGTCACATAGAGGTCAAAGAAGTTGTGTACTAGTTACACCTTAAATGGACAGATATTAAATATTAAAATCGTGCACACACACCTTGTAGAATGAAGGCAGCACCAGTGTAGGTGTGTTTTTGAGGGTGGGGAGTCTGTGAGCGCCCCATAGCGCCATGCCGACAAAGAAAACGGCTCCTCTCAACAGAGCGGCGTCTTCCATATACACCCTGTTAAAACAGAAGTGGGCGGGGCTTAAACGCTTTCAAATACTTGATGGGAGACAAACAACTCGAGCTCTTATTTACGCTACAATTTAGTGCACACACACACACACACACACACACACACACACACACACACACACACACACACACACCTTTCCTCCATGATGCGGCACATGGTGTAGATAGCGCTGTGGCCCAGGTGAGTCCCCAACACCTTCCTCATCAGCTACACATAGAAAATATGTTATCGTTTCCATAACAACAGCTCAGCCACAGATTAAGGAAAGGAGTCTCCAGCGTGACAGGGTTTTCCAACATCTTCGTTTCATTCTTCACAACCATATTAGCTCTTTATCTGTGTAAATCTGCTTTAAGACCATGTGTCCATTGTAAAAAAATTAAAAGAAAAAAAGAAAAAAAAAAGAAAAGCAGTAAATGGTGTTGCATGTAGTTGCTACAGTATTACAGATAATTGCCATGGTAGTTGCATGTCGTTGCCGTGACGTTAGTCATAGTTGCCAGACAGTTGCTATGGTGTTCCAGGTCGTTGTTAGGGCTTATTAAAGATAATCAATTAAAATAAGCATGCAATTGTTTTGAAGTTATTTTTAAGGAGATATCAATCCAGCATTTGTGGACGGGGTCTCCAGTGTCGGAGGTTTTTCCGAAATTTGTGTGTGAGAAAATTGAAAAAACAACAAAAAAAAAAATCTAATGACTGAAACAAAGCGAGAACAGGAACCAACTTTAATGTGGACAAATGGATTCAATTTGTCATCCTCTAATAAACAAATAAACTGTAATTGTTAGCTGAGGCGTAAGAGGAATAAAACACACCATCGCACTTCATCACGTCACCCTGAAGCCCCACCCGCTAATACACAACGAAGCTCTCTGACCTTCCAGCAGGACTCGCAGAACTCCTTCACATTAACCGTTCGGCACAGCGTGATGATGAAGACGGTCAGGGAGTCGGACGGCAAACAGTTATAACACACGACCGCGTCCAACACCTGCAGAGCTACCTGTAAAACACACACACACACACACACACACACACACACACACACACACACACACACACACACACGATAGAAGAACTGGGTTTCATCCCAGTGAAAAGAACATAAAAATAAAAGATGCTGTATTTAATTAATAATTATAGAAATGAACCTCGATGTCTGTGGAGGACGTGGTGCGGTTACACAGCAAGCAGATTTTCCTGTAACACAAACACATGCTGTATTTATTCAGAACCACAGTGTTCATGTCCTGTGTGTGTGTGTGTGTGTCAGACACTTACTGCACCATCAGTGAGACGTTCTGATCCAGGTAGCAGGAGTTGAACTTGACCAGGTTGACCAGAACGTGCAAGAAATCAGCAGTCAAACCCGTTTCCATCCAAACCACCACGAAAGGAGCTGTGAAGTGCGCACACACACACACAAACACACACGCACCATTTCAAGTTCATGACACACAATGATTGTCAAGTGGTTAATATTGTGTTCCAGGTGGTTGCCATGACACTCTAGCTGGTTGCTAAGTGGATAGTATGATAACCATACGGTTACTAAAGTGTTGCTAGGCGGTTGCTATGGTGGTTTAGGTGATCGATACGGTATTCCAAGTATTAGTTAGGGTGTCACTATGGTGTTAACTTGGTTGCTATGGAGTTGCGGGTAGTTGCAAAGGAAGTACAAGTGGTGGATAGGGTGTTGATCATGTTACAGGTGGTAACATGGTGGTTGTTGGGGGTTTAACATGTATTTGCTAGAGTGTAGCTAGGTGGTTGCTATGAAGTTGTAGGTTGTTGCAACTGTGGCACAAGTGGGTCGATAGGGTGTTGATGTAGGTGGTTGCTATGGTGTTGCTATAGCGCTACAGGTGTTTGTTTGAGTATTCCTAGGTGTTTGTTGGTATTGTTACGTTATTACAGGTCTTTGTTAGGGTCTTCCTTGGTGGTTGCTATGGTGACCCACCTATCTCATCCTCCAGGTAGGTGACGTCCTTTCCGTTCTCTGTGAGTGCTTTAAACACCCCGAGCCTCTCAGGCAGGTCCTCGTTACTCGGCTGGTAATCTAAAATTATCTTAAAGAAGTACGCCGCAGAGGACCCAGTCTTTCCCCCTACACACACACACACACACACACACACACACACACACACACACGCAGTAATGCTGTTGAGCTGCCAGCTACTATATATATATATATATATATATATATATATATATATATATATATATATATATATATATATATATATATATATATATAGTGTGTGTGTGTGTGTGTGTGTGTGTTACCTGTCCCTGAATTATAGCTCTGAGCAGCAGAAGCACCGCGTGTCGAGCTTCAGGTGGTTGTTCAGGCTGCATCATGTCCTCCACCGCCCTCCATAACGCCTCCACAGCATTCTAACCACATACAAGGTGCCAATACATATGAGCATCCATTACACACACCTAGCTAACAATATCTAGCTAACATGAGCTAACCTGACAGGATTTACACCATATTCATGCTAATCCTTGCTAACATGAGCTAATCTGAGAGGATTTACACCATATTCATGCTAATCCTTGCTAGCATGAGAGGATTTACACCATATTTATGCTAATCCTTGCTAACATGAGCTAACCTGAGAGGATTTTACACCATGTGTAAATTTTTTAGGTCAGGTGTGGGCAGAAAGACACATCCACCATCATGAGAGCTATCAGACATGCCTCTTTTTGAGGAACATGACCCTCAGTGGAGTTATGGAATCTCACCTCCTCAAACTTCTTGGACTTGGCGAGGTCACAGACGTGGTTGATGACCCGGATTCTGTTACTCAACCCGCACTCTGGAGCTAGCTCCTACACACACACACACACACACACACACACACACACACACACACACACACATATTGCAGAACTTTCCATCTCCTTCACCATTTTTCCCATCAAAAGGTGGAACTTCAGTTCTCTGACCTTCAGGATGTCGTAGGTGATGATGATCTCTGAAGGCCTGCTCTCATTCTGTTTGGTGGGGATGCGTGGAGTGAGTCCAAACACACCCTTCAGCTTGTCCTTCAGAGAAGATTCCTTGCTGGGCTGTTTGTTCATGATCCCAACGTTCAGGTAGACTTCAAGAGGATCTGAAAACAAAGAAGATATGGACACGTCTAAACTTCTAATACAATCAACCTGACCGGATTCTCTTTCAGAAATATTTCACATTAGCGCCTCCTGATGTTTTTTACATCCATGTTTTTCTTCTTCAAACTTTGACCACAAAGTAGGAGGCCAACAGTGTAGGACTTGAAGTTGTGTAGGACTTCTTTGGATGATGTAGCATGAAATTCTTCCTTCACTTGCACTAGGAGACCCAAAACCTGTTCCAGCATGACCATACTCCTGTGCACAACACCAACACCATGAAGATCTACCTTACATGGGTTGGAAGATCTCCTGCTTTAGAGCTCCAACCTAAATGAACACCTTTAGGATGGAGTTTTTCATGCTGACTACACCCCCAGGCCATGTCTTGTATCATTTCTGTCTATCGGTACCTGGTTTTACTAAGACCCTTGTGGCTGATGAACAAACATCTCCACAAGCACACTCCAAAATCTAGTGGAACATCTTCCCAGAAGAGTGGAGGGAATTAGAAGAGCAAATTGGGACTAAATGTGGGATGTGATGCTCAAAAAGTCAGCAGACATTTATACCTTTTAATACGCTGAAAGGTTGAAAAATTATAGTAAAAGAAAAAAAGAAAGAAAGAAAGAAAGAAAAATGTGATACAGGGGGAGGGGCCATGTGAGCTTGTGGGCGTGGCTTCGGGTTATTATTCATGCACTAGGCGAGAGATCTGATGTCACGTGTGCAATTAGTGATCGTGTAAATCACAAACTACTTATTTATAAATTAGACATTTTTAATTCAAATGTAAAAGATTTGAGTTGCAGTTTATTTATTTATCCGGAGTTTGATATACATTTAGGAATTTAATGCATTCATGCAAAATGTCTGAAATGTAGGTGTTTGTTTGTTTTGCTCGCAATAATATTTAAATCTGACTTTAATACAGGTTTAAACATCAGTCACCCAATGCCTCAATAACGGGTTTTTATAAATCAAATAAACAAGCAGTAAACAAATAAACAATAAATAAACATGCAACAAAAAAACAACACTGAACATTTCTCACCGCGCGGTGGTGAAATACAGAAGATGGTTCATCAAGATGTCCCAGGAGAAACGCTGGACCTTTTAAAACTCCAAATCCGTCCACATTTAATACATTTTTATGTGTCCAGGCCGTGCAGATCACAAAAACACCCCAAAATAAACACCCGACCGGCCCCTACCCCAACCGGAAGTCCTGTTTAACAACTCCAACCTGCACTTCCGGTTCCTATCCTAGTTCACCGTTGTTTTAATAGAAATTACTTATTTTTTTTTTTTATTATTATTACATATTTGTTTGAATATAAAAAATATGTAAGTACCAAAATAAAACAATATAAATGCGATATTGTATTATATTTATTTATCATTTTCCTACATGCGTTAATTGTTCAATAAATTTGGTATCCATTATATTGTATTTTATTTAAACCCTTCGGTGTGTCGATTTTAATGTTTTGTAATTTTATCGTGAATTTATTATATCGTGAAAAATATTTCATATCGATTAAAAAAATAATAATTACTTCGACTTCCGCAATTCAACTTCCGGAGTCCATTTCCGTCATGGGAAATGTAGTTTTATATAAAAAAAATGTAAAAGAAGACCAGATTGTGTAGATTTTTGTCAGAAAGTAGAATTTTATCTTGTTTGTAATTTAATATATATCAGTGGCGGGCCATCAGGGCTGCTGCTGCCCCACCGAGTGTTTATTTACGTTGGAATTTCTATGTAATCAGATTTCAGCCGTGCCGTTACGTGTTTACGTGGCTTTTTTAATATTCAAGTCCATGCTGCTTGAAGATGTTGCTTTAACCAATCAGATTGTAATTTGTGTCAGTCAGAGGCCGTCTAGCAGGCGACCGATAACCTCAGCATTTTCACATCCTCTGATTGGCCGGTCAGAGAGCGCACTAGTCAGAGCTCGCAACCCGCATCTGTAGCAAACTGCACAAGCTCCAATATATTCGTGCGGATTTAATAGCTGTTTTTTTATTCCACAATGACAGACAGAAGAGCAGAAATGTACAAGACGGACTTTTCACTAAGCAGTTGTTACACTTCTTCATGAACCATTTATAATAAATACAATATAAATACAATTATAATTTTCCTACATTTCAAATCTCCAGGAAATGCACTGGAAAAATGCACAGGAAACCCCGGGGTGATGTGATGAGGTGAATATCTGCTTCTGCTGGAGATGATGTAGGTGCAGTTGTGGCTCCAGTGAAAGGAGACGTGTCGAATCGTGTTCATTGGGTTTCTTGCTTTAGTGATACGTTTATTCTCACTGTATGAGATCCTGTGTGATGCAGCGCTCTGATCTACTGCGTTACTCTTTAATACTTAATGCGATAAGACTGCGTTTTTAAAAGACCAAATTCAGTAAACACAATAATAATAAAGCATTTTGTGTACAAACAAACTACTTGGTTGAATTGACCCTAAGCCACGTTGGGTTTTTTTTCTGTGGGTAAAAAAAATGCTTTATTAAACCCGATACGGTCATATTTTGGACTCATCTGCTTGTCCGTACATAGTATGTGTTATTATTTATGTGTTTTATGAGTTTTTCAGAAACGCTTTAAGCCACATCCAACGTTTTTTTTTTTTTTACATTAAACGTGTAGAATTTGAGAGCGGGTAGAAAGAATTTTTCTTATATTTTTTTAAACTTTTTTATTTTATATATCAAAATAATAATAATAATAATAATAATAATAATAATAATAATAATATATAATATATAATATAATATGTATAATTATATACATAATATAATATGTATAATTATATAATAATATAATATGTATATTATATAATATTATGATATATAAAATAAAATAAAAGTTATTAAAAAATTAAGTTTATTATTTTCCACAGTTTAGCGCTCTATCTGTCTCTTAGCCAAACTCACACGAATTCTGATCAAATAAATAATTTAATAAATATTAATTATTAATATTTAATTATTTTTTGAGTTTTTACACAAATAAACTGATCCACTTCCGGTTCTTCCAAACAGACGCATCCGTGCTGTTTTGCGCATGCGCGACTCAGACACGCGTGAATACTTGCGGAATAAAATCGTAAAAAAATTAAAAATAAACATGAAAAGCAGCTCGCGTTATTTCGGGAATGTGAGAAACGTCGTGTCAGGGATTTCACACGCCGACACCGCGGATAAAACCTCTTCAGCAGGAAGAGGAATCCGGAGACTGACACGCAGGATGACGGAGGAAACTTCTACCGGGATTAAAGAAGAACCGGACGAGGAACGTGCCATTTGTGACCTGCAGGGGGCGCCACATGGACACAGTGGTTTACAGAAGTTGACCGTCACAGGTTGAGTTGCTTGTCGTTTCTTATTAACGCAGTTTATTATTATATACATTTTTGAAACATTTTTTAACAACTATTTTAAATTAAATGCTTGGTTAAATAATACTTAAAAGAATATTTAATCATATTTTTTACAAATAAAATAATTAAAATAAATGCAATACACTTTATAATATTGACTAAATTGAGTAATTAATTAAATTGATTAAATACAATTAATTAAATAGAAAAAATAGTTAAATAGTTTGACCCCATTTCTGTAGTACAGATGTGTGTGTGTGTGTGTGTGTGTGTGTGTGTGTGTTTTAAATTTGATATTTAATTTTCTAAAGACATAATCTACTGAACTGTTCTGATTATTTCAGCAGACTTTAACAAATGTCTTCATTCCTCCTTTATTCGTTCACTTCCTCGATATGCTGAATTGTGAGGATTTTCTCCTTTTTGAAGAAATTCTTGAAGCTGGACATAAAAAGCTAAAGAATCCATATCACTAGATCAGGGGTGTAAACCAGTCAGAGACCGAGAGCCACATTTTTCACTGTGTTCCCGCAAAGAGCCACATCATACACATGGGCACACATGAACATCACCCATCCCTTCCTCTTACAAACACACACATACACACACGCACACACACACACACACACACACCTCTGCTCAGCCAGATTTATTGTAAATGTCACACACCAACATAATGACAGAAATGGACTCCTACAGTTCTAAGACCACAGGACAGTCATTTTCAACAATGAATTGTGTGCACTGTCTCACACACACACACACACACACAAACTCTGTTTAACCAAGTCCACAAACAAAAATATAATAATTTACAATAGCGTTTTTCTTTTACTGTGCATGTTACTTAGTGGGACTTTTGGCATTCCTTCAGAGGGCCACACCAACGATAATATTTTAGGGATGCACCGAAATGAAAATTCAATTCAAAAGGCAATGAAATCCATAATTTTTTGTGTTATGCCTTTTGCCTCTGCACCATCACTGGAAAACTTTTCTGCCTTTTCAAAAGCGTCCTCTACAGACGGAGTGCGCATGCTCGGATTGACTTTACTTTTCTGCGCTGCGTTCTTCTCATATTTAGAAGGCAATCGGGATGTTTGGATTTCAGGTGATAAATTAAACCCGACTTGGAGAAACTCTTTGCAGATACACCCCCTCTTGAAATTTCAGCATTGCATGTTTTGCAAATCGCTCTCCACACACCGCAGACATGTGGCTCTTATCCAGATAACCGTGTGCTGCTGCGCTTTTTTATTGCGTCATTACAATTGTGTTTCTGCCGTGTTGTTTCTGTGATTTAGGGATTTCCGAAAATTCTCGGTGCATCCCTGTAATTTATGATTGGCCTCATGCCAAGGTCTGATATACTGCAAAGTTTCCCAGTAGGGGCAAGCTCATTTAAGTCTTAAAAATACCGTATTGAACTTAAGCAAAGCGAACACGCACATTAAAAATCAAACACACACAAATCGATATGAACGTAAGAGCCGCATGAAACCAGCCAAAGAGCCGCATGCAGCTTGCGAGCCGCGGGTTGACCACCCCTGTGCTAGATTGTAAAAATAAAACGAATGTGGCAACGATTTGCGATTGTGCAAAACGTAAATCTGAGTTTTACGATGCACTACACATTGTATTTCCTGTACGGAGTGAGCAGACACAGTGACACTGCGCTAACTCTAGTTATGCCAACTCAACATTGTTGTGTAGGTTTTCAAGTTTCATAATTATAATTTAAAAACAAAAATAAACAGTGACACTACACTCAAATTTCAAAGCCGAGGCTAAACGAACTTGCAGTCCGCCACTTAATACATTCCTGAGGGAACTCGGATTGTAACTATGTTCCACACATAAACAGGATTGTTTTCTGTACACATGTTCACCGAGCTGAAAGTCCTGTTGCTGTAGCTATAAATACGTGTACCGTTACAGCCATAATATTTAGTGATGTAAAAAGCAATAATTCACAAAAAGTTATTATTATTAAGAATTTCATTACCTTGATACCCCACCAGATGTGGTGCTTTGTGTAATGTATCAGCCTCACTGTGCACCACCATAAGACCACATGAGTGTGTTTTTTGTAATTTAGTAGAGCCCAAGGAAAAACCTGGGGATGGCCACACCCCTCCACCACGCACCTTGAGGAGGGCCCACACAAAGATCGAGTATGAAGACGAGGCGGGGACCTGCATCAAGAAAGAGCGCTGGGAGCCGCCTTTTTGGAGGAGGCAGCTGTCCTTCATCAGGGAGATGCGGCGTGGACGGGACGCTCCGGTGGACAGAATGGGGGCAGAGAAGTGCTACGACCCCCAGGCTCCACCAGAGGTGAAGGAGAAGCCATTGAGCATTCGGGAGCTGGAGTTTTCCCACGAATGTATCCTTATACCTTTCTCACTTTCTATCGCTCTTCAGGTGATGCGTTACCAGGTGTTGGTTTCTCTGATGTTGTCTAGTCAGACGAAGGATCAGGTGACGGCTGCAGCCATGGAGCGACTGCGTGCAAACGACCTCAGCGTGACCTCCATCCTCAACATGGACAAGGACAAACTGGGCCAACTGATCTACCCTGTTGGCTTCTGGAAGGTAATATATACTATATTGATGAAAGTATTGGGACTTTCCAAGCCATAGATGTTTTTTCTCCAAAGTCAGAGGCACACAATTGTATACGATGCCTTTGTAGCATAACATTTTCCCTTCCCTTGAATTTGAATTTGGTGTTCAGCAGGGAAACTCCTGTGGGGAAAAAACTGTTCCTGAACCTGCTTGTCTTGGTCTGGAGGCTCCTGTAGCACCTCCCAGAGGGCAGAAGGGCAAACAGTCTATGGGCAGGGTGAAAGAAGTCCTTTTTGATGTTGTAAGCTTTCCTAAAACAGCGGTTCCTGTAAATGTCAACAGTCTTTTGGAGTTCCCACAATGCGTTCAGTTCTCACCACCCTCTGCAGCGCTTTCCGGACTGTTACAGAGCAGTTTCCATAGAGAGCAGTTTCCATCCTGCTTCATTGATATGGGTGGGTGCGTGTTTGCTGCCTTTCTCTTTCCTGAAGTCTGTGATGAGGTCCTTTTTGGTGTTGAGCAGCAGGTTGTTGTCAGGTGGTTGTCATGCAGCCAGGCGGTTCACCTCCTTGTTGGCTGACTAATCGAGTCTGATCACCATGGTGTCATCTGCAAACTTGATAATGTTGGAAACATATACCGGATTGCAGTCGTGGGTGAATAGGGAGTAGAGAAATGGACTCAGCATATAGCCTTGTGGTACTCAAGTACTAAATATGAGGGTGGAAAAGCAGTGGTATTCTGCCTGAACATTCTGGGGCCTCTTGGTCAGAAAGTCCAGTAGCCAGTTGCAGAGTGGTAGCTTTGTAAGCATCCGGTATGTTGGTGTAAATTTGGTCTAGGGTATTATTTTCTCTGGTGTTGCAGGAAACATGCCTGTTGAATCTTTATGCATTGTATGTATTTGAAAATACACAAACACATGTATACAGACTAAGGTGAAGTACCTGAAAGAGGCGACAGAGATGATCCACTGTGAGTACGGAGGCGACATCCCCGACACGCTAGAGGGTTTAATGCGTCTTCCTGGTGTCGGCCCTAAGATGGCGCACCTGGCCATGGCCATTGCCTGGAAACGGGTCTCAGGAATCGGTGAGCAGGACGTCAGTACATTCTCGATCAGGGGAATGGCGTGGACTTGTAGTTCATTCTTGACATTTGTATTTCAGGAGTGGACACGCACGTTCACCGGATCTCTAACAGACTGGGATGGACTTCGAGCTCCACCAAGAACCCGGAGGAAACCCGTCGAGCGCTGGAGGAGTGGCTCCCGAGGTATCTGAGGAACCCGAGAGCATTAAGATGTTCATTCATTCATTTTCAGTCAGAAATCGAGATGCAGGAATAAAATCCAGAACTGCAACACAAGCAACATGCACACATATACACACACATTCTCACACACACATTTACACACACATATGCACACACTCATTCACTTTACACCTGGAGCTTTTTAGGAGGTGGAGGAAACCTTGAGAGAAACATGGGCTTACAATTACATTGTTTTCTTTTTTGGAGATTTGCTCTTTTTTGTCATCTTGTAAAATAACCTCTTTCTTTCTTTCTTTCTTTTTTTCTTCTCTCTAGGGATCTGTGGTGTGAGATAAACTGGTTGTTGGTGGGATTTGGTCAGCAGGTCTGTTTACCCGTCTCACCTTTGTGCTCCAGCTGTTTGAACCAGCACATCTGTCCCGCCGCTCACACCGCCTCGCCGACCCGCAGGCCCCAACCAGGCTCTCCCCCGTGTCCCGGGGAGCCTGCAGGGCTGCCGAAGAACCATGACACGAAACCGATCAAGGAGGAACACGTGACTGTCATCACGTCTCATCTACAAAGAGACAGGCACAGAGCGGCCCACGTGAAAGAGCGAGGAGACGAGTCGCAGGAAGAGGCTGAGGCAAGAGTGGAGACGACAAAAGTGACATGTAGGGGACGGAGAAGGGACGAGGGGAAAGACGGAGAGAAGCGTGCGAGTCCTCAGAGACTGAGAAGAACCAGACAGAGAAAACGCTGATGCATGCTTTTATTTATAGACCCCTTTGTATTACACCCCCCTTTTGGTGTGTGTGTATACGGAGTATATATTTTGGAGTATATGCGTTTGCTTCAGTTCAGTTCTCCTCTGAAAAGTGGATGTTGAAATATCTTGGAATATTCTCACCACGTCTGCCACTTGAACTCAGAGAAGCGTTTATGTAAATCAGCACTTTCGGAAAGCTGGTACTTGTGATGACTTTATCCTCTGCAGCAGAGGTAGCTCTTGATCTTTTTTCATTTCCTGGGACGGTCCTCATGAGAGCCTGTTTCATTATAGCGATTAAGGGTTTTGAAGACTGCACTTAGAGATTAAAATGTAAATTCTTGAGAATTTTCGGATTGATTGACCTTTTATATTTTTTAAGTAATGATGAACTGTCTTTTTACTTAAGAGTTTCTTCTCTTCATTTGGATTCCTACAGTAGTTGTAGTAGAACTTATAGGGCTATTGACTCTTTACTCATCTTTTTTGTGAAATATCACAAAGGAACTCAAGGCACACCTGTGAACTGAAAACCATTCACGTGACGACGTCTTAAATCTAATGAGCGAATGCGATGACTTTGCCAAACTGTCATCAAAGCTAAATGTAGATACTTTTGCCCAATTTAAAATTTAAAACATATTCTGGGTTGTTTAACATGTTTTTGTTTTGTACATAATTCTATATGCTTTCTTTCATAGTTTGCATCTCTTCTGTATTAATGTACAATGTTGAATATATTTAAAATAAAGAAAAAAAAACGTTGAATTTTTAATTTCAAGAATATGCAAATATAGTTCAAGAAGTGAAATATGAATGCAAATATAATTTCACCACAGGTTATGTGTCGATTCCTCAGGATCAGATGTTCCATGTGCTGAATTTATTTTACAGTTGAACAAAGTCCCGGTTTGACTTGAACAATTGGTCTGTCGGTCTTTGAATGTTGTAGCATAATATTTTCCATTCACTTGATCCAAACCTGTGCCATGAAGATACATGGGTTGAAGATTTCCTGCTATAGAGCTCTGATTTCAACCCTATTGAACATCAACCCCAGGTTTCCTCACCTCACCTACATCAGCACCTGACTTTAAAGTCTGCAGTTTGTATTTAAACATTACACAACTTTGTGGAACAAGCGTTTCTCCACGATCTGCAGGTGTAGGTGTCATTCCCTCAAAATGTGTTCCTCTGAGAGTTTCTAAGCTTCTAGACTCCTAATGGGACAAACCGAAGAACCCATCGTGAGGCTGAGATGTTTAGAAGTTGAGTATACAGAAGCCGACTGTAGAGATTCAATCCTGCGCCGTATCCCTCACGGAACATTCCAGAGTCATTCGCTTGGAAAAGTGGGAAGAGGAAGAGTTCCGGTTGGATGTGTTGTAAAAGATCTTATCATAAGAACAGTTCGCTGGCCAACCCCCTTTCTTTCTCTCTTTCACACACAATCCCCTTTCTCTCTCACACACACACACACTCTTTTCCTCAGGGATCACTCAACTCAGGTTTCCTGCTTTTGCCTTCCACAGCTTCTAGATGCAGTTCTTGTTCTCGTTGAGGTGCCTCTGATTTTTTCACAGACAAACAACCGGATTCTTTTTGTTTATTTTTTATTTTTGATTCTTGACTTTTATGTACAAGTTTGTACTTTATGACTGAGTATTAATCAGTGGCAGAGGAGGGTTTTTTTTTATCCTGAAATAGTTACAAAAAAGAAAAGGAGGAGAAGAAGGAGAAGGAGGAAGGTTAAGGAGGTGGGTTTTATTTTTTTATTTTTTTAGTCTGCTGCTGAATAAAGTCAGTATAAAATCAGAGAGTGAGAAAAGAGAAAACTGGAGCGTCTCAGACATTATAGTCTGTTATTCAGTTTTTATTCTCAATTGGAGTGGATTATTTTGCACCAACGCTCTCACCAGCACTCCAGCATTTGGGGGTTGAAGGATCTTTCAGGAGGTACTGTGGAAACAAACATGGTCCACCGGATGATCTAAACGGACAGACGGAGGTGGAGACAGAGGTCGAGGAGGTGACGAGGAGGAAGACGACGATGATGATGATGAAGGCTGATGTGCAGAAGGAGATGGATGAGAAGAACCTGCGCCCCCGACTGTGCTACCTGACCAAAGGCGAGCGCGGTTACGGCTTCCACCTGCACGGAGAGCGCAGCAGCGGAGCGCAGTTCATCCGCAGGATCGAGGCGGAATCACCAGCAGAACTGGCAGGACTTCGCTCCGGGGACCGCGTGGTGGAGGTGAACGGAGAAAACGTGGAGAAGCTCTCGCACCAGGAGGCAAGTACAGAAGCACTCTGCTCACCTCAACTCATGCTCTCTTCTCCTCCTTTCTTCAGAGTTCAGCTTCTCTTCTCTTTTCTTCTCTTCTCTTTTCTCATTTGTTCTCCTATCATTTATTCTCTTCTCCTCTTTTTCTTTTCTTCTCTAAATCTCATCCTTTCATCTTCTCTTTCTCTTCTCTTCTCTTATTATCTCATCTTCTCTTTTCTCTTTTTCTTTTCTTCTCTAAATATAATATTTTGTTCATCTCCTATTTTCTCTACTCTTTACTTCTCTTCTCTTCTCATTGTTTATTGTTGCTTCTCTTTTCTCCTTTGTTCTCCTATCCTCTCTCATACTCTTTTCCTCTCTTTTTCTCTTAATCTCATGTCTCTTCTTTTCTTCTCTTTTCTCTTCTCTTTTCTTCACTCTCTCACAACTTTTCATCTCTCACTTTTTTCTTTTATTCTTTCTAATCCAATCATAGAGAAGCTCTCACACCAGAACAAGAATACGACGAATAAGACTTTCACTTTTCACCACCTCTTCTTCTCCACTCTTTATTCTTCCAGGTTTTGCTTCTTATCTCATCTCTTTATTTGATCTCTTCTGCTTTTCTTGTCTCTTCACATCTCTCATCTCATCTCATCTCATCTCATCTCATCTCATCTCATCTCATCTCATCTCATCTCATCTCATCTCATCTCATCTCTTTATTTGATCTCTTCTGCTCTTACACCAGGAAACAAATTCTGAGACTTTCACCACAACTCAACACCCACTCTCCTCTTCTCCACTCCTCTTTCATCCAGGTTTTTCTTCTCAATTTTTTCTCTTTTTCATTTTCTCCTTAACTTTTCCCTTATATAATCATCCCCATCTTTTCACATATCAACATCTTTTGTCCTCTTTAATCATCTCATCTCTTCTCCTTTCATCTCATGTCATTATTTGATCTCTCATCTCTTCTCATCTCTTTTCATCTCGTTAATATTGCAGAAGGTACAGTAGTAGTGTTATGCTAAGCAGGTAGCTTGTCCGTTTCAGGAATGAGAAACTGGACTGATGGCATTGTGTGTTTTTCTGCCCCCTGGATGTTTATAAACCAGGAAGCGCTTCACCTCGCTGTGAGGATTAATGTGTGATGATATGTTTGTGAGAGAGGTGCCATTCAAAAAAAGTTCCTTAACCCAAACATTCATTATATTAATTTCTTTTTTCTTCTTTCCCTTCATCTTCTCTCTCCTTAGTCCTTTATCCTGTTTCTTCATCACCTTCCTTCTTACATAGATGTCTCTCCTCATCATTTCTCACACACAACTCTCTTGGTCTCCATCAGGTGGTTCAGAAGATCATGGAGGTAGAGAACCGGACGAGGCTCTTGGTGGTGGATCGAGGGACGGAGGAGTTCCTGCTTCTCCACTCTCTGCCCTGCGTTGAGGACCTGGCCGTGGAGATGAGCTGCCTCCTCTCTCCTCGCACATCCTCGTCTTCTCTCGCTTCCTCCACCCTCAGCTTCTCAACATCGTCACGTGGCTCGGTCACTCCATCACCACCGGCATCCATCATTTTATCACCACGAGACTTCACCACAATCGTTCTCTGACTCCATTACTTCATCCCCGCTGCCCAAATCCATCACTTCATCACCACCGGATTCCATCACTCCATTACCTTGTGACTCCATTGTTCCTATTGTTCCGTCGCCATGCAAGTCTGCCACTCTATCACCAGATGACTTCATCGAGCGCTCGTCACGAAACTCCGTTAATCTATCACTGTGTGACTCCACCACTTGTTCGTCTTCTAACTCCATTAATCAATCACCACGTGCCTCTGAAATTCAACCACCATCCAGCCTCATTAATCAATCACCTTGCGACTCTGCCACTTGTTATTCATCTAACTCAATTGATCAATTACCGTGTGCCTCTGAAATTCAAACACCATCCAACCCCATTAATCAATCACCACGTGACTCTGCTGTTCCATCTCCGTCTAACAACATCACTCAGTCCCTCTATGACTCCATCGCTCAGCCCACCTATAACTCTATTACTTCACCACCTTCCAACTCCGTGACTCAATCCCCCTACGACTCCATCACTCAGTCTCCAACCAGCTTCATCACTACTCCTTTCACCATGGAGAAATCACAGGAGACCCACGTAGTGAAGATCATCATCACTCCAGACAAAAAGGTAAAACCTAAGAACCTTAGCAGGTTCCTTCCTACCCACCATCCCAAAATATCTCAGTCCAATCACTTTGCCTTGTAGATCGTTTTGAACGTCTAAGTAGGTTGATATTTTTCCTTTTGTCTACACGACAAATGGACAAGATAGACGATAAGGAACAGGAAAAGATATCATACTAGAAACATAAAAATAGCCTGGTCTTATTGTTTACATATCACGGGAAAGCCTTTTGTTTCTCAGAAAGGGCACGTAACATTCCTGAAATATGGAATTAGATCCAAAGTGCCTTTCTTACACACTCGCACACACACATTAACACACACAAATACAAACACACAAAATGGAGTTCAACATTGTAGAGGTTACTGATCAGGCTCTAAACATAGAATTCAGAAGTGATGATGATGATGATGGTTTATAGCTACTTTGACAGAAAATCTCTTGAGGAATTCTAAAATTGTGTGTGTGTGTGTGTGTGTGTGTGTGTGTGTGTGTGTGTGTGTGTGTGTGTGTGTGTATGGGTGGGTGTGTTAGCTACAAGGTTCTAAAACTGCTGTGCTGCTCTTACCAAGACCCCAGCTGTATAGAGTATTATCTAAAGTAAATTGTCAGTTAATTCTATTTGAGTGAGTATCCTTTGAGTTAATTGAGTATGGTAGTATTTTTTGTTAATTGAGTATGGCAGTAATATTTGAGTTAGTTAAGTATGGTAGTACCCTTTGAGTTAAGCTCAGTGGTGGACTGTCATAAGGTAAATGTAATTCGTTAGTGTACTTAAGAAGTTTTTTCGTGTATCTGTACTTTACTGAAGTGTTTCCATTTGGGGAGATTTTTACTGTAACTTCACTACATTACAAACTTAAATATTTGACTTTTTACTCAACTACATTTTGCGAAATCAGTCGTTCCTTTTTATTTATGAGGATAAAAACTTAACTGGTGAAACACGCAGCGAGTCACCAATCAGAATGTTACATATTTATGATGTGGTGCGGCCCGATTCAGTGGGAGTGCATCTGATTTATTTTAAAGAATTTCATTGGTTCACCTGAAACCGTTCGGAAATTTCATTGGTCTAATGTAATGGGGCTCAGTTTTTTTGGCTTGAAGTTTGTGAAACCGGGAAAAACCCATATATTAGCCGCTTCGTTTAAGCCGCGGGGTTCAAAACATGGGAAAGCTAGCGGCTTATAGTCCGGAAAATACGGTGTTTATAATAAATCATAGTACTTTGGATACTTAAGTACATTTGAGGGCAAAAAATTTCCTGGGGTGATATTTTACAGAGTGCGTCTCCACTTTAACTACATGCTTTGTGTACTTCGTTCACCACTGGTAAAGCTGATTTGGGACCATGTCCATTGTTAAAAACACTATACATATAAAATAAATCTGAATGAACTGAATGAGGTCACATTAAGGTTTTCTTTCTGAATCCCACTCCAAAATTCAACAAATACATAATTTGCCCAGGGATCCCCAAGAGTTTACATACTACTGTACAAATCTATTTTTTATCTTCAAGCCGTTGACAACCTCATGACTTGCAGAAAAACCTTCCTCGTGTTCGGAGGACGTGGCGCGTTCGCATTCAGGAAGCAGCAGCGCTGTGGGGACGAAGCGGCTTTACGTCAGTGCGATCTAAATCTGTTAACATGACGCTGGAAGGAAAATCAAATAGCTTTCAGTCACAATGAGAGCAGAAAAGACCCCCATCAGTGAGATCTGAACTTTTTGAAAGTGTACAATTGTTTTCGATTCTATTACAAAACACTCCAGTGAGCTAAAGTGTATAACAGGAAGTGCAGGAAGCAGACCTCGACCCACCCTGCAGAGCGGGCCACTTCCCAGACTGCTAAATTTAGCCTTCAGATTTCAGAGAACGTGAGAGACCACATGTACAGTCAAACTTCAGAGAAGACATTTTATATGTATTATTTAATGAATTAAATGTATTTTTAATCAATACAGTTATTCTAATAATATATATATATATATATATATATATATATATATATATATATATATATATATATATATATAAAATGAATTAAATAATAATATAGAATCCCAATAATTACTGGATATAATACAAACAGAAAAGGTTTCCTGATCAGTTTCATCTGATTCACTGATTTACTCAGAAATTTATTTTAAAAATATGTTAATATTATAACACATTATAATATATTATATTTGAATATTATATAAAAAAAATGTCTTGCTATTTAATTTAAATTGTTTTCTTCTGCTTTTTTTCTTTCTTTTATTCAGTCTATGTAGTTAAATTTTTTATAAAGAAAGAAATTATATAATAATTATTATATATTATTTATTATAAAAATCTTTACAATTTATATATTAATACAAAAAAAGAGGCGTGGACTGTATATCAATCTTAGTGAAGGGGCGTGACCTCAGTGGCAGTCTCTATGAAGGAGGCATTGCCTCAATAATCAATCTCGGTGAAGGGGGCGTGGCCTCAATGGCAGTCTCTATGAAGGAGGCATTGCCTCAATAATCAATCACAGTGATGGAGGCGTGGCCTCAGTGTCAGTCTCAGTAAAGTGATTATAACCTCCTGGTCATAATGTCTCTTAATAATGGAGGTGTGGCCTGTGTGTGTGTGTGTGTGTGTGTGTGTGTGTGTGTGTGTGGTTATAGTTTGTCCTATTTCACTGCAGGAATTGTGTGTTTTCCCTCATGGCTTGTTGACCAAACTGAGACAGAACGAGGGAAAATGTGCAGCTGTGTGTGTGTGTGTGTGTGTGAGAGAGAGAGAGAGAGAGAGAGAGAGAGAGAGAGAGAGAGAATAAATGTTTTTATCTCTTTATGGGGATCAAATGTTCCTATAATAATAGGATTATGTCGTTCTATGATCATGTTGGTGTGTGGGGTCAGACGGAGCTCCACACTCCTCCTGCAGCAGGAACCTGAGAGAAGCTCATCAGGAGCCAACATGGAGCTTCTGCACCCACCCCACTGTTTTACACTTATTCACACTGAAACAAGACAATAAAGCATGGCCAAGACCATAAAGTAAATACATGCTGTACACGTATATATACACACACACACACACACACACACACACACACACACACACACAGTCTGATTGTTTTAAACCCAAACAGCAGCTAAATTATTCTTCACACTGTATCTACTGTACATACTGACAGCCAAGAATGGAAGTGATTATGCCCACACACACACACACACACACACACACACACACACACACACACACACACACACTGCAGGCCATCTCTCTGTCTTCGTTTCTTTCCTCTGTATCTCTCCTCTCTTTATCTCCCTCTTTATGTTTCTCTCTCCATCTCTCTTTCATTTTCTCTGTTTCTGGATCTCTCGCTTCATTTCTCCCTCTATCGATCTCTCTTTATCTGTCTCTATTTCTATCTCTCTCTCTTTCTACCTCTTTGTGTCTGCATCTCTCACTCTATCCGTTTCTCTTTATCTCTCCGTTTTCAGTCTCTGCATCTCTATATCTACACCTCTCTCTTTATCTTTCCCACTCAAACTTCCTCTTTGCATCTTTCCAGCTATCACACTCTTTTGTCCTACTCTCTTTCTCTTTTCTTTCTTTCTTTCTTTCTTTCTTTCTTTCTTTCTCTGTCCGTCTCTCTCTTTATCCCTTTTCCTTTATCACTCTTATCGCTGTTTCTCTCCCTATAACCATCTCTCTTTATCTTTCTTTCTACCTTTTGTGGCGCCATCACTCCCTCTATCCCTCTCTCTTTATTTCTCTGTCTCTGCATTTTTCATCTCTCCCTCTTTCTCTTTATTTCTCTCTCTCTCTCTCTCTCTCTCTCTCTCTCTAGACCCCCAGTATCTCTCAGACTGGTGTAAACATCTCTCCTCCTCTCCTCCCATCATCCACCTCTTTATCACTGCTTCTCTCAAAGATGACAGATGGAAAAACCAAATTTTTTATATAAGAAAAGCTGCAGGTTGAAAGGGGGCGGAGCTTAAGTCTGGTTTGATTGGCATCTTCATACCACCACGTTATTATTAGCTGTATGAATTTTTTGTTGTGGAAAATCAGATGGAACTTTTGGAGAAGCATTTTTTCATATATGAATCATTTACAGGAGTGTAACTGAATACAGAGCATTAAACCCTGTGCCCCAGGCTCTGGGTTAATCAACCACATGTTCCTGATCTTCATGTTCCTGCTCCATGTTTTCAGAGAGAGAGAAAGAGAGAGAGAGAGAGAGAGAGAGAGAGAGTGTGTGTGTGTGTGTGTGTGTGTACTCGTTTGGTTTCTTGTTAGTTGTTTTTAAAGACGTGTCAGAAGGAGATGTTTGTGTTTGCGTGTGTGTGGGTGTGTCTGCGCTGACAAGTGTGACGGTTGTAGCTTTAAAACCATTGGAGATTAGATTACATACACACACACACACACACACACACACACACACATCCACTGTCCTCCTGTTTCTTTCTGTGTGTGTGTATATGTGTGTGTCCCATGGGATTAAAACTGTTCCCACCCCTGTATTGTTTGAGAAGGGGAAGTGACATGATGTCTTAGAGAATGTCCTGTACAGGGTGTGTTTGAGTTCTTTCTTTAGGGAAAGAATACACACACATACACACACACACACACACAAACCACTCAGTGCTTTTATTCCATTTTACTAAGAATGGCAAGAGAACATCTATAAAGGGGAGAACTGAAAAAGGACCGTCATAAAATATAACACTACTGATACTGACTAATACAGAGGCCATGCCCCCTTTACCAACACATACATACATACACACACAGGCCACGCCCCCATTACTGACACACATATAAGCCACACCATGCTTTAATGACACTGACCCGCATATTGGACACGTTTCTTGCTTTTACACACAGGCCACGCCCCCTTTACTGACATCTAAATCGTGCCTCCTTTCTGACACTGCCACATATAGGCCACGCCCCTTTAATCGCATAAACACAAATACACTTAGACCACGCCCCCTTTACTGAGTTACTTATAGACCATATTATTATTATTATTATTATCATTATTATTATTATTATTACTTATTAGACCACACCCCCTTCACCAACATTGACCCACATATGGGCCATGCACATTTAGTCACACACACACACAACACACCACACTTCTTTACTGACAACATATACAGGCCACGCCTCCAATACTGACACTGACACATATAGGGCACATCTTTAATTCTGTCTGTGTGTGTGTGTGTGTGTGTGTGTGTGTGTTATAGGAGACTTCAGGAACTGAGGACGTCGTGGCGCGTGACCTGAGGCCACGGCTGTGCCACATTGTGAAGGAGCAGCAGGGTTTCGGCTTTAACCTGCACTGTGAGAAGCGGCGTGTGGGGCACTACATCCGCTCAGTCGACCCTGACTCACCCGCACAGAGAGCTGGACTACAGCCAGGAGACAGACTCATCCAGGTGAGTGGTGCTAACCAACCTCCATTCCACAGGAGAAAGACAGAAGGAAGGATGTAGCTCTAGATGTATAGATGTGGATTTTTCTGAAGTAAAGTTACGGGTCTAAAAATCTTCTCAAGTAAAATTTATCGAGTTGTAACAGTGGTGTGGGATTTTAGTGTAGTTCAAAAAAGCAAAGGAGAAACCAAAATCACCGGCCTCTGTTCTGTTCGTCTCCATCTTTCTTTCAATCGATCAGTGCCGTAGTTTCAGTGGTGGTGATATGGTTTAGCAGATATGATTCAAATGTGGTTGAGAACAACACTTAAAACAAAACATACACTATACTGCCAAAAGTATCGGGTCACCTGATCTTTCCTGCGCTATGTTGTTTTTCTCCAAACTGTTACCACAAAGCTGAAGGCTCTCAATTGTACAGGACGTCTTTCGATGGCGCTATAATAAAATTCTGCTTTTACTTGAACTTGGAAACTCAAACCTGTTCCAGCATGGTGATGCCCCTGTGCACAAAGTGAGCTCCTTGAGGATCTGGTTTACAAGCTTTGGGGAGGAAGATCTTGAGTGGCCTGCTATAGAGCTCTGATCTCATCCCTACTGAACACCTTTGGGATGAATGTAAACGCTGACTGCACCTCAGGTCTCCTCACCTACATCAGTACCTGCCTTTAGAAATATCCTTGTGGCACAAAAATCCATAAGCCCACTCCAAAATCTAGTGGAACATCTTCCCAGAAGAGTGGAGGGAATTATAAGAGTAAATTGGGACTAAATGTGGAATCCGATTATCAAAAATCACATACCGTACTTATGATCAGGTGACCCAATACTTTTGGAAATATAAATGTAATTCGCTAATTTTCACCTCTGCACCTGTGTCACGTGTGTTTAGGTGAACGGCAAAAGCGTGGAGGGTTTGAGACACACCGAGGTGGTGGAGATCATACGAAAAGGAGGAGGACAGACCAAGCTATTGGTGGTGGATCCGGAAACGGACGCTTTGTTTCAGAAACTGGACATCACACCGACAACGGCACACCTTAACGGTACGGAAGGATGCAAGCAAACAAGAGCGTCTACGTCTGTTCAGTGGAATCAACTTTTCATTGTCCCAAAGCAGCTTCAGAGAAATAAATCGAATTTTAGTGTCATAGATTGTAAGTTAATCCCAGTGGCAGCTGTGGTGAAGGAAAAACTCCCTGAGACTTCATAAGGAAGAAACCTTGAGAGGAACCAGACTCAAAAAGGAATCCATCCTCGTCACTAAATGTCCATTCATTACAGTTCCCTCATTGTTGAGATTAGCCTAACCCTAACCCTAACCCTGACGGACACTTCAATGCCACTGTAGCAGACGGTATAGATTCATTACAATTCAAATCTGGAGTTTAACCCTTTGCAATGTTTGTGAGGAATCCTCCTCAGCTCTAATTGAAACAATCCCTAGCTAGAAGTAGTGCGGGATCAGGATGGATCAGGAAGGTCCGGGGAGCAGAAGGGGGACAGGATCACATATTTGCCAAGATCTCTAGTATGCCAAGTTACATGCTTACAATAACTTTCTTTCGGCTTCTCCCATTAGGGGTCGCCACAGCGGACCATCCGCTTGTTTGATTTGGGACGTTTTTACGCTGGATGCCCTTCCTAACGCAACCCTCCCCATTGATCCGGGCTTGGGAATGGCACTAGGGCTTGGTTCCCTGACCGGGGATCGAACCCGGGCCGCAGCGGTGAGAGCGCCGCATCCTAACCTCTAGACCACCAGGGAACCTTGGAAGTTACATGCTTACAATAAAAAACTAAATGTTTTGGTGGAATCTGTATTCTTCATGTTGCCTGGGAAGATTTCAGGCTGGAACATAAACTTGTAGTCTGGAATATTTTGCTTTGTTATATTCGTATTTGAAAACAGAGGTCTGGAATCCCCAGAATCGCTGTGTAACAATGGCATTCCGAGCGCAGGAATCTTAAAATGAAACCTAATTCCTCGTGAATTGAACGATTAGTTTCGTTGAAAGCAACAAGGAGAGAGCGAAGTGCGCTGTAACCATAGCAACATCATGGTAACCGACTGAGATGTCAAAAAGGGGGTGGGGCCCTAATCAAAATTAAAGGACAACTAGTTCGCCCGTAGTTCTCGTTATATACGGGTAGTCCCCGAGTTAAGATGGTTTGACTTTTCAATCTCACGATCCGAAAAATGTGTAAAAAATATTTACATTTTGCGCAATTTTTATATGCTGCGTTGGGACATTGCCAGGATGTACGCATCTTCCGCCTTGTCTGGCTCCGCCCACTTGTCCAACGTACAACATCATACTGATCGCCCTTCCTTAAGACCCCTGTGAGGGCTAGGCTTAACTTACCATATTTTCAAGTTATGATGGGGTCATCCGTACACATCTTCAGAGTAAATCGGGGACTGTAAAATAAACAGTGAAGATCTATAACAAAGCATTGACTTGATTGAATTCTGCTCGGTGGGCGTGGTCTAAGGTAAATCCTCCCACTAGAAATCTCCTGATATTAGACGATACCGTCCTGAAAGTTGACCCTTATTAAAACATATAGAGCTTTTGATCTGTTTTTTTCTTTCTTTAACAGAAGACTGTGTGGACGGTCCACTCATTCAGAGTCCAACCTCAACCTGTCCAACCACAAAAAGCTCTGCGTCTCCTTCTAACATCTCCAACGGTTCACAGATCCGAGAGCCGATCACCAGCCTCGCTCCGCCCGTTCCACCAATCAGAAACGGCTCTCTGAAGCAGCAGACTCAGGGAAGCTCCTCCTCCAGGTCCTTTGCTTCAGAGATAAGTTCAGAGCTGAGCAGTCCGGACACCAACAACAAGGTGTGTGTGTGTGTGTGTGTGTGTGTGTGTGTGTGTGTGTGTGTGTGTGTGTGTGTTTGTGTGTGTGTTAGCCACTAGTTGCACAACAGCCAAATCCAACAACTGTGAAAATAGGAAAAGTAATTATTTTAAAAGTATATTATAAGTAATTGCTACAAGGAATCAGCAAGAACATGAATAAAATATAGTATAAAATATAAAAGTAGATTCAAAGTAAAAGTCAAAGTAACTAATATACAATGAAACACCACAGAAAATCACTGGATATTAATAAGTTTTAAGACTCACACTGTTCACAAAAAAGTACTTTTTTTCTATCTACATTTAAACCCCATCACTAACTTGGTGTGACTGGGATTCAAACTCGTTGCCTTCGGAGCCAAAGTCAATTGCCATAACCACTAAGCTACCACATCCCCAACACCTACTGCAGTCTGGAGACGCTTTGCCAAGACATGGTGGTCTTTAAAACCCTGCTCTAGCAAGTTCTATCGAGCAAAAAACGACATTTTACCCAAAACCACCAGACTTTTCCAGCCATATGGATTATTCTGCAAACTGTTACCACGACGTAGGAAGCACACAATTATATAGGACGTCTTTGGATGCTGTAGCATGGGACTTTCCCTTCACCCAAACCTGACACAAAGTGCACAAATCCAGCTCCATGAAGATCTGCTTTGCATTGGTTAGAAAAAGCAGAAGATCTCCTGCTATAGAGCTCCTGAACACCTTTGGGATAAATGTAAATTCTGACTGCACCCCAGGCCTCCTCACCATCACCTCACCTACACCAATACCTGATTTTATTAACACACATGGCTGAATGAATCTCCACAAATCTCCTTAAAATCTAGAGGAACATCTTACCAGAAGAGTGAAGGTTATTATAACAGCAAATACATTGCAATCTATATTGGGGTAAAATAAAAATAGATTAGAAAATTTAGTAGAAATTACTAGATACTAGAAATCTTTCAAGCTTAAAATAACTAAAAATAAAATAAAAAAATAAGACAGTTTACTCTTGAATACATTTATAATTTGGTAATTTTTGAGTATAATAATAAAATATTTTAGAGCAATATTTCTTAGAAAACATTGTGTGTGTTGTTCTTATGCAGGTATTGGACTCGGACTGTAACAGCGCCCCCTGTGGATCGGAGGTGAAAGTGGTGAAGGGGGTGAATGGTTCGGACCCGCTGTGTGCGAGTGGCCTGCACCTGAGCCCCACGGCAGCCGAGGCCAGACAGAAAGTCCAGTCAAAAAAGGCAAACAAGAGAGCGCCCCCTATGGCCTGGAACAAGAAATATGAGATCTTCAGCAACTTCTGATTTCTTCAGCCATGAAACAGAGGGCAGACGAAACCCTTTACCCCAAAGACAAGGACACGGAATGGGAAAATATCACTATTTCAGCTTTATACATGCAGTAACGTGTAAAAGGAGAGGAGGAGTGAATGAAGGTACAAAGGTTGAGGATTGAAAGTGATGGTAAAGAAATGTGAATGAAAGAGTGAATGACAATCTGGTAGTATGTAGGGAGATAGGGGAATACAGATCTATAATATATGGCATTGAAAACAGAGAGAGTAAAAGAGAGAGAGAGGAAATGAGTAGGAGCGCTATGGAAACAGTAATGGTGGAGGAATTCTGAGGTAATTTCCTCTATAATGAATGTTAATGTTCATGCATACAGAGCGTAAAGATGAAGCACCAGGACAGAAACATGTCTGACTGAACTTTATATATTTATATCCACGTTTTAAAAGTGAAACGTTTGATCATCTTTATTATATACAAGATCAGCGTCACGCTAAACAGATATTTATACACACGGGAAGCTCTAGAAAGTTCTAGAAACCTCTCACGTGCAGTTTTATTAAGCTGTAACTGAAGCCTCATCTCTTCTCACTGAACCTTTAACTTTTGCTATATTATTATTATTATTATTAATATTATTATTATTATTATATAAATGAGCAATAGTTAATATATGTGTTTAAGAATGACTAATACTTTAACATTTTAAAAAATTATGATCTAAATACTAATTTATTATGCATTTATTGTGTTTATTTGCTCGTTTTGCCATAAAATGCTGCATCATTTTTTTATAACCAAATCACTATTGGATTTTATTGTCTTTTTTTTAAACGCATGTCTCAGGATTCCAGCATGAACTCACTACCTTTTATCATCAATATTTTTATATACAAATATATAATTTTGATAAGATTTTAGACCTGATTAATTACAAAATCTATATTATAGATATATTATAGTTCCTACTGAGTAATCTTGTACTAATACATTGAAATTTTTTTTTTTCCATTTATTTTTATTAATTTTATTTTTATTTGGAAGCTGAAGCCTGTGTTGTAACAAGGCCAGAGTGAACTTATCCTCATATTTTCTCTTTTTTTTTTTTTTTTTTACATTTATATCTATTTCAGAAATAGCCGCGCTTTTTTTTTTTTTCCCCCGAAAAAAGTTTTTACGATAAAACAAGTTTTCCATACGACGAAATGTAAAACAACATTTTTATATATTCACGATATCTACATTTGTATGTATGTTATAACTTAATATAAACAATGACAACAATATATTTATGTAATTCTTTGCATTCTTTCTTTCATTTTTTATTCATTCACTCGCAGATGATCTAAAACTCTTCCAGCTCATTCAGTAGCAATACGATTTTGATCTTTATCTTTAGAGCTTCCCACACACACTTCCCTGTTACATTCAAATGAACCCTGCTTACGCATCATATATGAAATTCACACTGATTCCTATGTGCTTTTTGAACATCCCATTCCACATGTAGTCTCCATTTTCTGTTATAATAATCACCACTCTTTTGGGAAGATGTTCTTCTAGATTTTGGGGAGATTTTTGTGAGATTTCATTTAGACACAAGGTTAGGTAGTAAAGTCAGGGACTGATGAAGGTGATGTGAGGAGGCCTGAGAGTGCAGTCGGCATGAAAAAGTGTTCAATAGGGTTGAAACTCTATAGAAGAGCATCTTCCAACCCATGTAAATCATATCTTATGGAGCTGGCTTTGTGCACATAGTGTCATGCTGGAACAGAGTTGGATCTTCAAGTGAAGGACTAATTCTAGGTAATGCTAGGTCATCCAGAGACGTCCTGTACAATTGTGTGCCTCCAATCTTGAGGCAGCAGTGTGGAGAAGAAGCACATACTGCTGGAAGAAAGTCAGGTGTCCCAATACTTTGATTGATCAACAATTTCTTCGAGCCCACAATTATTTCTGATGTCCGGAGTTTTTTGTGTTTCAGTTGTTGTATTTCCAATACTTTCACAGCTCCTACTTAATTATTAGTATGAACAACATATGTAAATCAATATTTTTAGTCAGTTTTGCTCTGAATGGACCAAAGGGTTCATTTTCCTTCCTTATTTTAAACTTCCTTAAAATAATTCAGCTGTAGAAGTTAACTCCTGGTGATTTCTTGCTCTATTTCATCAAATTCATCACATGCCTCGAAACAATAATTTAAACAGACACCATATTCACAATCTAATTCACATGCAAAAATCCTCCATAAAGCTCAGCATGTTCATTTGGAAGTGTTTACAGTATCTGTAGGACTCTGTATGTAGAAGAAACTGGATGGTTTCAGGTGTTTATAAGCAGCGTGTTCATCTATCACCTGCCTGGTAAATACTGTGGTCTGCCGTCTTTTTTTCCCACATACAGTTAATAATTGAAGAACTTCATAAAAGTGTTTTGAGTCTCATGAACTTCAACTTCCTCTCAGGAGAGAGACTGGTTGCGTCACACGGTGCAACTCGACGGTCTCTCATGCTGGAGTGCACTTCTGGGGTCCGCCGCTGGATGGCCTCGAACTTCCGGTTCATGCCACTAGAGGGTGTGAAGAGACTCCGCTTTCAGTCTCACTTTCTCACACACACTCACACACACACACACACACACACACACACACACACACACACACACACACACACGGAAAAACGGAAAGACTCAGCAGGGTTATTGCTTGTGTACATTTTCACAGCCTTGCTTTACACACACACATACTGGTTTACCTGTTGCATGGGGACCAACTTTCTAGTCATCACTTGTGGGGACCACCCTTCCTAAAAGTTATAGCATTCAAGTTCTAGGATTAAAACCTTAAAATTTTGTTTTAAACGTTTCAAATTAGATTTTTAATTATTGCATATAATTTGCATAACACACACGTTCCCATATGATTTGTGGGGACCTCGCAACAACAATACATATGTTACGAATGACAAATTCTAAGCATTTATAAAAAGTAAATCCTCAGACTGCATTTGTTCATTTGCACTTAAAAAAGTTTTCAATAAAAACAACTACGTATAATTAAATTACAGTAGCAGCACAAAACAGTATTAGTTCAAATTATGTCATTTTACTACAAATAAGGTGTTGATAGGATCGACTTGTGCAAATGGTGTTAGTGATACAAAGATTCACTCTTGCATAGATTACCTAGTGTATGTACTGATTTTCACAACCAGAATTTTTTGTTTGCAGAATTTTGCCTTCGATTGATTACTGGGTTTGAAAGAAACACCTGTGTGATTTAGGTGAAAACTTTCCCTATACAAATATTGAACTAGTAGTGGATTATTAACTGGGTATTTTCCAACCTATACCAGACATACAAATAAAAACTTTAAACCTTCAAGATATTCTTTCTTTAACTGTAAGGACTAAGTGTTTAACCACAGCCAACCAGGTACCACACCATGATACTAAATCTACTAATAACTTAAATAAACCTCACATTTCATTTGCTGAATTCAACTTTTAATCAATTTAGCAGTTACAAACATAACATAAAAATAAAGTGCAGCATTTCCGCATGTGGCCTTCATCTGTCATTATAAAACCTATGGTGTTATAAAACATGACTAAAATAAACTATATTGCCAGAAGTATTGGGACACCTGGTCGCAAGTGAGGTATGTGATTTTTAAGCATCACATAGAACTAACGATGGATGGTTATGTCGTGCCCAAGAAAGTTTGCCAGCTGGTCTATCTCTGTGTCTGTCATATTCAACACCGTTGACAGGGTTGCGCCATGCTTTCGCAGTTTGGTAGATGTCACTGCCTTGGGACACTTTGCACCACATGCCTTTGCAAAGCCACAGAGGCAGTCTGAACCTCGAAAATTGGAGTCAGAAGAATTGGAACTGGTCGACCACGTTTTCTTCTGGCGATAAGCCTTGTGAAGTGTCTACAGTTTTTTTTCCACTTCGGAAAGTGCCCAATCCACATCCTAATGCGGATCTGAAGTGGCTCTTGATAAAAGAAATATGGACAAAGGCATGCTCGCCACCTCTCGTACCCTGCGCCGGTTAAAAAGAATCATCTGAGCTAGACAAACCTTCACCAGCTCCATCCAGGCTTTAGTAGGACTTTCAGAGAGTAATTTGTTCCACTCATCTTGCTCTTGACTGAGATATTTATGCATTTTTTTGGACGTCTTCAGTAAAAGGCATCAGAGTGGGCACATTCCACTTTGCTTTGCTGATATTCCTCAATTCCCAATTTTCTACTTGTTAAACTGTTTGGTGAACATCGAATTAACATTAAAATAAGCTTAAAAAAACATGATGAAGAGAGAGAGAGTAGACCGCAACCTTTAGCCATGAACATGCTTCCACCATGAGTCATTTATTTTATATAAAATATACACATGCCGCCCCTCCCCCAACAGCGATAACGCTAACTAGACAGAATCAGCTAGTCGCTCCATAGAAAAATTTCAGGCCTTCCAAGCAAATTAGCGCTAGCTAGCTAGCCTGCTACATACTTACATCTAATTAACATAATTAGTTTACTTTACAGGTGCTTACCTTGTGTTTCGATTTTATCCTCTGAAAAATCTTTTCCCTCACGAATACCAGTACCCAACCACATTTGGAAAATATATGCGTGAAAGTGGGCGGTACCGAACCATATTTGGATAAAGTTTGTGTGTGGAGAAGTTGCATGCATTACCATCTAGTAATGTCGGGGGCGCAGCTGAGTACCCCTACACACATTGACTAAAAAACATACGTTATGGGCCAATGCTGAAACTTCACCAGCACATTCAGAATAACTTCCCTATATCATTTACACGGGTTACCCTGATGGGGACCTGATTTCTGGTCCCCACAAGGGAAAAGGTCCCCATTATGTGACTGTGTATACAGATATTTGTCCCCACAACGTGATTAATACCAACACACACACACACACATTTTCCGTCTTCGTGCTTATATGATGGGTGCAAAAGATACTGCACCTTTGTGTACATTCAGTATCTCACAAAAGCAATAGTGGACAGTTACCAAGTAAATGTAATTCACGGAAGTGTTTCCGTTGGGGGAGAATTTTTATTTGACCTCCCTACATCTCCAAGTCAAATATTTGACTTTTTCCCTCACTAGAATTCAGGAAATCAGTCTTTACTTTTTATTCATGAGGATAAACGTGTAACTGGTCAAACCCTGCTAGCGTCAGATGACTTGTGCTATTACTGTTTGGGATGTGAGCTCATAGGACGTGCAGAGTGAAAGGGTCTACTTTTTCTTTTACACGCTCATAACAAAACGCTGAGCTTTTGTAAAAATTTGTAAAAACAAAACCGACAGGGGGCGCTCTCTGCCGTCTCTGTTCAGACACACAAATATTATATATATATATATATAAATAAATTAATACATGTCTACTTATAAATAAAACAATTCACATGGAAAACAAATTCTCTAATTATTTAATCCATATGGCAGTTAAAAGAGGTAGTTTTTTTTTTTTAAAACAAATTAAATAAAAAGCCGTTGGTTGTTATGGAGACGGTGGTCACTGATTGTAGTGATGAAGCAGGTTCACTACACAAAGTCAATTGTTTTTGCCGAAATTATTCCGTAAAGTTTATTCTATAAAAATAGTAATAAAATAAATAAAACATTATTTTTCCTGGGTAATGAGGTTTACGTTAAGTAAAGTGACCACTACACACAGATATACATCACATTTAGAAAATAAAGCTGGGGGGATTTACACTGTGTGGCCAAAAGTATTAGGACACCTGACTTTTCCAGCCACATGTGGTGCTTCACCAAACTGTTACCACAAACACACAATTTTACAGTATAAGTGTTTCCCTTCGCTTGAACTAGCAGGTCCAAACCTGTTCCAGCATGACGATGCCCCTGTGCACAAAGCCAGCTCCATGAAGAGCTGCTTTCCATCGGGTGGAAGATGAAGATCTCCTGCTATAGAGCTCCAGCCTTTAGGGTGAACTTTTCATGCCCCGAGACCCCCCAGGTCTCCTCATCTCCATCAGTACCTGACTTTACCGACACCCTTGTGAATGAATTAAATCTCACGCAAGACCTGTTAGTCTGCCTTTAAAATGTCCACCTCCACTACATTTATTATCCTAAATTAGATGCACCTGTTTGAGGTCGTTAGCTGCATAAAGACACCTGTCCACCCCATACAATCAGTAAGAATCCAACTACTAACATGGCCAAGACCAAAGAGCTGTCCAAAGACACTAGAGACAAAATTGTACACCTCCACAAGGCTGGAAAGGGCTACGGGGAAATTGCCAACAGCTTGGTGAAAAAAGGTCCACTGTTGGAGCAATCATTAGAAAATGGAAGAAGCTAAACATGACTGTCAATCTCCCTCGGACTGGGGCTCCATGCAAGATCTCACCTCGTGGGGTCTCAATGATCCTAAGGAAGGTGAGAAATCAGCCCAGAACTACACGGGAGGAGCTGGTCAATGACCTGAAAAGAGCTGGGACCACTGTTTCCAAGGTTACTGTTGGTAATACACTAAGACGTCATTGTTTGAAATCATGCATGGCACGGAAGGTTCCCCTGCTTAAACCAGCACATGTCCAGGCACGTCTTAAGTTTGCCAATGACCATTTGGATGATCCAGAGGAGTCATGGGAGAAAGTCATGTGGTCAGATGAGATCAAAATATAACTTTTTGGTCATAATTCCACTAAACGTGTTTGGAGGAAGAAGAATGATGAGTACCATCCCAAGAACACCATCCCTACTGTGAAGCATGGGTTTGGTAGCATCATGCTTTGGGGGTGTTTTTCTGCACATGGGACAGGGCGACTGCACTGTATTAAGGAGAGGATGACCGGGGCCATGTATTGCGAGATTTTGGGGAACAACCTCCTTCCCTCAGTTAGAGCATTGAAGATGGGTCGAGGCTGGGTCTTCCAACATGACAATGTCCCGAAGCACACAGCCAGGATAACCAAGGAGTGGCTCTGTAAGAAGCATATCAAGGTTCTGGCGTGGCCTAGCCAGTCTCCAGACCTAAACCCAATAGAGAATCTTTGGAGGGAGCTTAAACTCCGTGTTTCTCAGCAACAAGACAGAAACCTGACTGATCTAGAGAAGATCTGTGTGGAGGAGTGGGCCAAAATCCCTCCTGCAGTGTGTGCAAACCTGGTGAAAAACTACAGGAAACATTTGACCTCTGTAATTGCAAACAAAGGCTACTGTACCAAATATTAACATTGACTTTCTCAGGTGTTCAAATACTTATTTGCAGCTGTATCATACAAATAAATAGTTAAAAAATCATACATTGTGATTTCTGGATTTTTTTTTTTAGATTATGTCTCTCACAGTGGACATGCACCTACGATGACCATTTCAGACCGCTCCATGATTTCTAAGTGGGAGAACTTGCAAAATAGCAGGGCGTTTAAATACTTATTTTCCTCACTCTATCTATCTATCTATCTCACACACACACACACACACCCCCCATTCATCTGCCTCACTTTTTTTTTCCAAATCTTTTTTTTATTTATTTAATATCCCAAGAAAAGACATCGGACACAACCGAGACGAAACCATGAGTCCACCAGCTCATATTTAATCTGTAAATTTGTCCGCATTAAATTCCTAAATACAAAAACAAAACTAAATAAATAAAACAAAATAAAAATAACAAAAAAAACTAATGAGAGAGAAAGAGGGAGAGAGAGAGAAAGAGAGTGGGGGAGAGAAAGAGAGAGAGAGGGAGAGGGAAAGAGAGGGAGGTGAGAGAGAGAGAGAGAGAGAGATAGTGGGGAGAGAGAGGAGAGAGGGAGAGTGGGGAGAGAGAGGAGAGAGGAGAGTGGGGAAGAGAGAGGAGAGGGAGAGTGGGGAGGGAGAGAGAGAGAGAGAGAGAGAGAGAGAGGGGGGTGCATAACGAGATGTAAAACATGGTGTTTCTTATTGTGGATATGTTTTAAAGATATCATTAATTTCATAATAAAAAAAAATAGAAACAAAACAGAAAAAAACCAGCAGTAGCAGCAAAATAATGAATAATTTAAAAAAAGAAATGTGTCGTCTAGACGTGTAATTCATAGGCGTTTACTCACTACATATCAAATATCAATATGGCATCAATAGTTAGCAGTACAAATACTTTCTCTCGGGTACGCACACAAACACACTGTCTCGTTAGCAAACAAACTCCGCCCTCACACTCTGAGAAAACACACACACACACACACACACACACACACACACACACACACACACACACATTGGTCACAGTTTACAGGTCAATAGGGGTCCAGGAATCAAGTGTAATTTAACGTACCTTAAAACATGAAACATTAAAGCCACACACACACAAAATAAACTTACAACCATTCAAACACAACAAATAAACAGTTACACAAAAACAAAACAAGCAAAAAAAATAAACAACGCAGCTAAGAACAATTACTGACCAGTTACAGCAAACCTGTTACGCAAATCCACAGCCGTCGTTTATATTTACTTATTTTATTATCTATTTATCTTATTCTGTTTTAACTTATTTACTTAAATCAGGGTTGGGTTTTTTTTTTTTCTTTCGCAATTCGAAAACGTGCGGATCGTAGCTGGTCGCAAAAAAAAAAAAAAAAAAAAAAAAAAACAATTTTTGTCTGGTTTGAACTTTTGTTACCTTTAACGTGGATCTGCTCCAAAAAAAAAATATCCACTCAATCATGATCCTGGAATCAAATCCTCAGTGATAACAAGTAATATTTATAATTTGGGGGGAAAAACAATAGAGGAGTGACGTGAACGTATTTTTTCACGTTCCAGCGTTGCAGCTAAACTACATGGTAGTCAATGAGTGGAATTCGTTCTAAGCTAAGCGAGTAAAAGGTTTTTTTTTTTTAATCAGGATCAGAGCACCGTATAGCGACAAGCGTATTTTAATAGCAACATATAGATGTATGTATGGGGGCTACAAAACAAATTTGTATTTTTCTTATTATTTAGAGTAACGCGTGATCCTGGTGATGATTCGCCGAAATTTTATAGCACATCGTTTCAGTGGGCGGAGTCTAAACGTAAGAACCACCCCCACCCAAAAAAAAAAAAAAAAAAAACGATACTAGCTAGCGAATGTTATCTATAAAACAGCGCCTTTAGTGCAATGAAAAAAAAAATCCTAAGCAGCTCTCGTTTTGATCTCAAAAAGAAAAGATTTCAGGTTTTTTCTGTAAAAAAAAAAAAAAAGAATGACGGTCAGTGCACGATTCGTCTAGACTTTCCGAAACAAGCAATTACACACACGCAAAAAGTTACAATTACGAACATACGATCGGACCGAAACGAGTAGTGAGAAGAAAACCTGCTGAAGCAGAGAAATAAAAACAAAAATAACAGCGACTCATTGGAGAGAAAGAAAGTAAACAAACAAAAAAACCCCAGAAACAGAATTGGTAATATAATGCCAGCGTCTCCTCCTCGATTTTTGCAAATCCGTTATTTTTTTATTTTTTTGGTGGTTCGCTTGTGATGGGATTTTCTCATGATTCCCCTCCCCCCCCCCACCCAACAGATCGCTCTCTAGCGCCTATCCTTCATTGTAGTATTAATATGTTGGTCCGCCTCCCTTTATTTGTTATTAACCGTACTAACACCCCCCCCCCCTCCCCCCTTGCTCGTTACGTGCTCCCTCTGGTGGTTGTTTTACGCTATCGTCCTTTCGTCCCCGCTACGTGGTGTTTTAGGTCTACCCCCCCTGCAATTGGGTGCATTCTGTAGTTAACTAGAGGAGTTCCCCTCCCCCCTCCCATCCCTCCCGCCCACCCTCATGGAGACACACACAGGGTCGTGGGGGCTGTCCGTCAGGCGGAGCGGCCAATCGCGTCCCTCTCCCCCACGATCAGGGCAGTGCAATACACAGATGGATGAGTTCCCCCCCGGTAACCCTCCTAAAGATTCATCTGTCAGAGAGAGAGAGAGAGAGAGAGAGAGAGAGAGAGAGAGAGATAGATTAGAATCAGGATCTGTGCAGGTAATAAGGTGTAAACAAGGGGGCGGGGCTTCACCTGACGGCGCGTCTTCGTGCCGCGTGTGTGTAGGGTGGGTTCTACACGCCGTAGCATGCGGAGAGACGCTCTTTCAGGATTGGAGGGAACTGCTCCGAGAACTGCTGCCAGTTCTCCTCCCCGACCTGGTCCTTAAAACCGTGCAGGATCTACACACACACACACACACACACACACACACACACACACACACACACACACACACACACACACACACACACACACACACGTTTATAAAACACTGACACACACTCTGATATGACTGCTCTACCTGAATCTAATGAAAATGTATTTTAATAAACCATTTTATTTTATTATATTTTATTATTACCTTATAGAACATTTCTCTGAGGTCTTCTTTGGGATTGACCCAGGAGGCCACAGCATCACAGAAGAAGATAAAATCCTGAGAGAAGGAGAGAGAGAGAGAGAGAGAGAGAGAGAGGAAGGAGGAGAAAAGTGTGAGAGACAGAAGAAGTGAGATAGATAGAGAAAAAAAAAGTGGGATAGATAAGACCGAGAAAAATAAAATAAGAGGGGGATAGAGAAAGATGGAGAGAGAGGGACAAAAAAAAAAGGAAAAGGGGGAGGGAGAGAGAACGAGTTATATGAGATAAAGAAATATGGAGAGAGAGAGAGAGAGAGAGAGAGAGACGGACAGACTTTTTTTTCCCCCTTCTTCTCACCTGCACCACACCTCCAGGATTGACCCCGATCATCACACAGATGCCCCTGAAGGCGGAGTCTTTTTCCTCGTTATCTCGGATGTTTCTCAGAGACGTGCACCTACACGCGCACACACACACACACACACACACACACACACACACACACACACACACACACACAGCATTACAACCCTTGTAAGACACCTCTGGTGTAAACACGTCTGGCGTGCGATAAAGATGAAACTCACCAGGGCCGAATGAACTGCTGCAGCATCGGAGCCACTTCCTGTGGACACACGTACCCCAACCGACCAATCGTGATAGCTGGAGGTGAAAAGAGGGAGGAGTCAAAAACATACAATGTTTGTAAGGAGTGTGTGTATGTACCGGAGCGTGTGTGCGCGTGTGTGTGTACAGGAGCGTGTCTGTGTGTAAAGATGTGTACTGAAGTACATGGGAAGGGGTCTGTTGGTTGTGTATTAGAGTATATAGGAGTGTGTATTAGAGTGTGTACAAGAGTGAATACAGATGTTTATAGAAGTGTGTTCTTTAAAAAAAATAAATAAATAAAAAAAAATTGTGTAGAGATGCAGTACCGGTGTTCTCCAGCAGGGTTTTGGGAGTGTTTGGTCTATTAATGATCTCCACCAGATGATGAAGCACCAGAGCGACGTATGGCTGCATCTCCACACCTGATCAACACACACACACACACACACACACACACACACACACACACACACACACACACACACACACACACACACACACACACACACACGTTAATCCTCAGAATAACCAGGTTATAAACAGACGCTTTAAAAGACGACTCACCCATCTGCATGCAGATCTCTCCGATGGCCCATGTGGCGTTATTACACACCGAGATGAACTCAGGGTTCAGATTTGTTCCCAAAATCGGCATAAACTCAGCTGCACACACACACACACCCACCCCAAATGCCAGAGTGTCAAAAAGGAAAAGAAATGGTGCAATAAACATTAATAGTGAATACGGTTATGGAAATGTGTGTGTGTGGTATCTTACCAATGCATGGTTTTACATGAGGAAAGCAGGCTTTGGTCAGATCACCCAGCAGAGCAAATGAACTCTGTCTCACCTCTGGCATTGTGTCCTACACACACACACACACACACACACACACACACACACACACTTTCTTTAGTTCTATTGGTATTGTGGGATTTTATTTTATTAAAAATATTTTTGTTGTGGATGTTAAACACACATGTACCTGCATGCACTGGAAGAGGAGGGTCATGATGTTGCTACGGGCGACCAGCTGTTCGACGTGACCGCCGAGACCCTCGGCCAACCCACTGAGCAGATCCAGAGCCACAATCATGAAGTCCTTATCGGGAGCCTCGTACTGATCCGGCTGCTGGCTGTACATCTGTGTGGCACACACACACGTTTTACTATACACGTCAAGAACTTCATACATCCACACGTGTGTTTTGTGTGTACGGTACACACACTCACCATAGCCTGAGCGAGGGTTTTCTGCACCAGCGTGACACAGCGCTGATACACAGGCTCACAGTAGGGCAGGAAGCCGCTCTGCAGCGCCGTCGCCACCGACGACAAACACTACAGAGAAAAAAAACACACCCCTAAGTTTTGGACCTGACTGCAGAACCGCCATCTGGTACGTTTAGAGAACAGAGAGTTAATCAAAAGTTCCATTTTGGAGCACCACAAACCCCTACCCCTTCTCTGACTCCGCCCCCTGGTGTCCATGGAAACTATACAAGCGGGCAAATAAGATTGCAGTACTCCAAACCAGTGGTCCAGACTTATTGTAGAGTGTGAGATATATAACACCGCCCTCTTCAGGCCATAGTGTGAACTGTTACAGTGATCTTATATAAAAGTTTATAAATAAAAACCATCATCATCATCATCATCTTCAATCTCCGGAACCTGTGACATATTTTACATTTGACTCCGTATTGATCACTCCCTCTAGTTGAACATCTGTTCATTCGATTTGTCCCATTATCTCTTCATCTATCCTCCCATCCACCAATCCATCCATCAATTTCTTATCCATAAATCAATCCTTGTATCCTCTGATCATTTTAACTATTCATTATCTATTTAACCAATTCACTTCTTTCTGTCCACCAGTCCCCTTCTATGATCTATCAATTTGTCCAAGACTAGTCTATCCATCTGTCCCCTTCTGTCCATCTTTCCAAATGTCTGTCGATTTCTCCAATCATCTTCTGAGGCACACAGTACAATGTACAATCATTGATATAAGAAATTATCTATCCAACCAATCGGTCTGTCCTGTAGTTCACCAGACATTCAGCATATCCATCATCTCTAAATCAACTTGTTTATCTGTCCTGTTTTCCATTCATCTCGTTATCCACTTTGCAGAGTTGATATTGCTCTGGTTCTCCAATCATCAGTCAATTTATTCCAAAATAGAAAAAGAACAGTCTATCTGTTTGAGTGTCTCACCTCCAGCAGGGGGAAAAGGTCTTTATCCTCGTCCTTCAGCTCGTTCCATTTTTGGATCAGAGGAGGCATCAGCTTCTGAATGTACTCCTATACACAGAGCAGAAACATCAACCGACCAAACAACTTCAAACCCATTTCATTTAGATACTCAATAACAAGATGATCTCTCTGTGTGTGTGTGTGTGTGCACGCGCGTGCGAGTGTGTGAGTTAGAAAGAATACCGGCTGGTTGAGGTGATGTCCCACAGAGTCAGCAAGGGTCCCAATGGCGTCGTAGAGGATGAGAAGGTTCTTGTGCTGGTATTTTCCAAACGCAAAAACCAGAGTGTCCAGGATGAAGCTGAGGTAGGGGACGAGCTCTGTGCAGGCCTCCTCCTCCAGAGTGGCAAACGCACTAACAACGAGAAACGGGGGGAAGAACATGCCGTGAGAGGGGGTAGAGATAGAAAGAGAAGGAGATATAAGTGGGAGCACTTTTATCTCTATTATATCACATATCACACACAAACCCATACACACACACCTGCATGCAGCCTCCTGCACCCTCTTGTTGCCGTCGAGGATGCGCTTGAGCAGCTCGGTCATGAGAGGTTTGAGGTGGGCATCAGGCGGTTGGCTCACCACCCAGTGGGCATAGCGGCTCAGTGTCCAGCAGGCGATGGAGCGAACCAGAGCTTTTTTATCACACAGACACTGGATCAGGTGAGGAATCAACTCTGGCAGGTACTGGACCATGCCCTGCATACAGCCTGAGAGAGAGAGAGAGAGAGAGAGAGAGAGAGAGAGAGAGAGAGAGAGAGAGAGAGGAGAGAGAGAGAGAGAGAGGAGAGAGAGAGAGGGAGAGAGAGAGAGAGAGAGAGAGAGAGAGAGAGAGAGAGAGAGAGAGAGAGAGAGAGAGAGAGAGAGAGAGAGAGAGAGAGGGGGAGAGCGAGAGCGAGAGCGAGAGAGAGAAAATACACTATTAGATTTAGATTAAATCAAATCAGTTTAAACAGCAGCATATACTGGTTTAATGTTTTTAGGTGTGTGTGTGTGTGTGTGTGTGTGTGTGTGTGTAAAATGGAGATACACACCTTCAGCAATGGCTCCCAGCACAAGAATTCCCGACTCTTTGATGACCCAGTCTGGGTGAAACAGAAGTCCTTTTAACAGGGGCAGCAGGTGGGGCAAAAGCTCTTCACGGAACACGTTAGCAAGAACGTCCAGGGCTGCTGCAGAACACTTACACACACACACACACACACACACACACACACGCGGCATCATTCCTCGACATACACTAATAGACCCAGAAGTATGTCCTGTGCCAGTCCCAGTAAAGGAGGTGTGAGCTATGTTTGTCTGTCCTATGTTTGGCCTGTGCCTCACAATCTCTCTCACACACACTCACACACTTTACTCTTCCTCCCATTTCCACACTACTCACGCAAATTCCAGTCAGACAGAGTGTCGTCATCATCATCCTCGTCTTCGTCGATGTCCTCGTCCTCCTGTCCCTCTCCTCCTTCATGCTGCAGCGTGACGGTGCGAGACTTGTGGAAACGTGGCTTTATGTCCTGCTCACTGTCGGGGACCGTGTCATCCTCCTCCACATCACCCTGCACAGACACAGAGTCAAAGAGAGTCAGATGCAGAAAGATAATGAAGACAATAGACGTCTTAAAGACAGTGTATGTGTGTAAGTGACACTGAAACATTCGCTCACCTTTAGCAGGATGATGTCGATCTCAGAGTACTTCATCCCGTTAACCAGGATGGGAATAAGTCTAAACACACACACACACACACACACACACACACACACACACACACACAGTTTAAACACTGTTTCTGAGCATAATTAAATATATATATTGGTTTTGTTGTTTATAAATCATAGATAATGAAATAAACAGGTAGAGATCTGAGGCTTGAGAAAGTAATATTGTGACATAATAAAATGGACTGTACCACTGTATAAGATTTAGGGGTCGGGGTAGAAGGGAGGGGAGAAGATCAATAGGGTACTCACTGGACCAGGTGACCTGATAGAGCTTCTTTACAGATGGGCTGTTCAGCCAGAGTGAGCCAGAACTCACACGCCTCCAGAGCCACGTTCTCATCCGGGTCCTGAGTGCGCTGAAGCATGTACTGTGTGTGTGTGTGTGTGTGTGTGTGTGTGTGTGTGTGTGTGTGTGTGTGTGAGAGAGAGAGAGAGAGAAACAATAGTAAATGAGATTTACATAATAATGGACACCCAAAATAACTGTTATAGAGTTAGTGTGTGTGTGTGTGTGTGTGTGTGTGGGGGCTCTCACCTGGATGATGCTGTGCATGTGAGGGATGAGGCGATCTATACGGACCTCCAGGAGCATCACCAGAGCCCTGCAGACGTTCTTCCTCACCTCAGAGTCTTCATCACCCGCCAGTGCAAACAGGGACTGAGATGGACACAAGGGTACACGTGCGTTCACACACACACACACACACGTTTGTTCACAATGCTAACCCTAATAAAGTTTAAATCCTGACATTGTGTTGTGTTCAGATACACACCTCTATGAAGGTGTCAATGTTGTCCATCAGAGCCTGAGCTCGACTAATGATGAACTGATTCACACAGGCTATGGCATGAGACCTAGAGAAAGAGAGAGAGAGAGAGAGAGAGAGAGAGAGAGAGAAATACAGTGCGTGAGTGAGACAGTGAGACGAGAAGTGTGAGACAGTGAGACGAGGGAAGTGCATGGAACAGGCAGAGGGGAAGATTGGGGTGGGTCAGGGTGAGAGAGACAGGATGAGAATGAGACAGAAATGAGACAGATAGAGGGTGGGCCGGAGTAATACAGGCATTGGATAAGATGGTGAGTGGAACAATCAGAGAATGAGACAAGAAGAGGGTGAGACAGGAAGAGGGTGAGATTGGCATATAGTGGGACAGACAGGCGGGGGGGTGAGACCTGATTTTGGGGCTGCAGTGTTTGAAGAACTGCAGGAATTTGGGGATCATGATGTTGAGAGGACGATTCAGAGCGTCGCTGTCCAGCAGCTCAGACGAGTCCTCACAGATCTTCTGTAACGCCCCGAACGAACCCTACACACACACACACACCTTACAGTTATACATCATCAAACAGCAAACATACACCACACAAGAGAACCTAGGAGCATGTGCATGAATGAGTGTGTGTGTGTGTGTGCGCGCGTGTGCATGTTACCTCGCAGGTGTTGTAGTCTTCAGAGTTGAGCAGGTTACATAGCTGTGGCAGAAGCTCAGGCCATGTCTGCAGCTCACCTTTAGACGATATGGTGGTGATCAGAATACCTACACACACACACACACACACACACACACACACACACACACACACACACACACACACAAATTACTACACCCCTCCCGTTAGCAACAGTATCTAGGCAGAGGTATTACATGTTCAGGACTGTGCTCTTGATGAATAAACATCTCACACACACACACACACACACCGATGGTGGCGCGGATGAGGGGTGACTGGTCTCCGATGTTGTTGAGACACTCCTGTTTGATGAAGTCGGCCACGGCAGGAGGGAAACTCTGATAGTGAGCCTTCACGTTGTTCTTCAGGATCAGACCACTGAGAGAGCGGGTCGGCTCATCTGTGGGCACACGCGCGCGCACACACACACACACACACACACACACACACACGCGACAGGTCAGATTAAAACTCATCTGAAACCCATGTGAGCAGGAGATGAGAAGATCGAGGAGAGACTCACCTTCAGATTTGAGACTTGTGAGGACGAAGATGAGGTAATTGTTGAAGTCGGGGAACTGATTGAGCTGCTCCAGTTTCTGTCACCATACAGGCTAAGGACATTTCACACAACAACCACCATCACAACACCCACCACCTTCATCACCACCATCACCATCACCACAACAACACAAAATAAGAACAAAACTAAAACAGTGAAAGAAAATAAAATGCTCAGGATGCAACATGGGGACCTCAACCATCATCTCTCTTTTTTTTATTCTCTGTTCTCTTTCTCTCTCGTTCATTACCACTCAGTTTCTCTCTTTTTCATTTTTCTCAATTCCTCTCCCTCAGTCTCACCATTTCTCAACTGTCTCCCTGTCTTCTCCTCACAAAGGAGGGTCTTCACCCCTCACCATGTTCTCACACTTAGACCCACCAATAGAGACACACGTGTCCTCCCTCCCTCCCTCCGTCTCTCTTTTCTTTTCTTTAGGAAAGGATACCTCCTGCACCGCTCTCTGCGTGGCCGTGTCTGGAGACTGCGAGTCCTTCAGCAGCAGGAGAACCTGCTGGAGGCTCTGCTCGTCCGGCTGCCACTCCATCCTGCCCTCACACACACACACACACACACACACACACACATGCACACACACGCACCCACACACACACGCACACACCCCCCACCCACACACGCACCCACATACAAAGACGAGGACGCACATGCACGCACGCAAATAAAACAGAAACACGGAAAACACACACAGAGGACGAATGAGTGCGCTAGACAGAGAACTCTACTCGAAATGATCAGCGATGCAACACATACACACACACACACACACACACACTCCGGATAAACCTTACACACACGCTCACAGACAGCTCCAGCTACTGATGCTCCAGACTTAATGGACTGAGTGCCATGGTGTGGTGAGGGCGGGGGGTGGGAGGGGGACAAACAAAACCGCAATGACTCAAATCAGAACCGGGTTCTTGTGACGAGACACGATGGAAGCGGGTGAAGAGGGTCGGGGATGGTTAATAACCGTCAGGATTGTAAAGGTGGGGCGGGGTGCGAATGCGAGCGCTGTAGACGCAAGGTCCTAAAAACGAGCCGCTCGAAAGGGACGTGAGCTGGTTAAGGCATTGGCACAGAAGGTCATGAGTTCAAATCCCAGCACCACCAAGCTGGCACTGCTGAGCAAAACCATTCCCCCTTAAATGCCTTAATGCCTCAAATACCACTTTCGAACCTTGCGATAAAATGTCTACATGGTAATCACGTGTGGGGATTCAGACAAATCCAATCTAATTAATTGATTGATTAATTGATTACGCAGTTTGGGCTCCTAATACAGGAATTCGGGGTGAAGTTCAATCCTAAAATTTTATTCGGAGGCAAAATACGAGTCGTACATATGTGTATTATCATTAAAAACTACTATTTAATATATAATGTTTATTATATATGGAGATATATTTCACTATAAATCATGACAGCATGAGTGTCAGAGGTGCGCAATGGTACAGTCCATTGTAGGGGTGTCCGGAAATCCAAGTGCATTTCCAACCGAATCCAGTTGCACCAAAATGTTTTTAGTTTCTTTTTGTTTGTTTTTTATCACACAATATCACGTTTTAGAAATCCCCAGATGATCGATTTTAACTTTAAGATAATGTGGTGATGGGCAAAAAAAACCGGACACCCCTCTATCATTCGCCCTCTGTTTATACCCCGTGCGGGTTCGTAAACAGGGATATTTCATTGTGTTCATTATGGATTTAAATCGTATTTGAGGCTGGTTATAAAACGTGTTATATCCCAGAAGTGTCATTTCGACTGGGATTAAATCTTGATAACTGATCGCTGTTGATCGGGTTGTGTGTGAAGAGCAATCAATCACAGCAACAAGTCGTTTATTGCTCTATTATGTGCATTATTATGCGCGTTATTGTGAGTCTTTATATATATATATATATATATATATATATATATATATATATATAAATAAATAAATAATCTCCCTTATAAGCGATCTGATTGTGTATGCAAATCACGACACTACCCGGTTTTTTAATCTGGCGAGGCCGAAAAAAGGGGGCCGCGTTACATACATCTATATATTTATTTCCCATCCGTATTGGGATAAGTCAAAATCCTGTGTGCTCATTGGCTAGCGCTGCGTGATTGACGCTGATTTAATCCAATCAACTTCTCGCGCCCCACCGGGAGGAGGCGGGACTCAGTGGGAATACGGGTGCGAAGTAAAACATAACGGAGGAGGGGGGGGGCCTAATTTGCGGTGTTTGGCTAACCTGGTTAGCTGGATATGAAACCTACGTAGGGGTAATGTGTCAAAAAACCAGGCAATATGCGACGCCAAGTTAGTGACATAACTATAAAACATATAAAACGACAAAAATAAATAAAAAATAAAAAAGACAGAGAAGAAACAGTGCGTTCGGTGATTGCCTTCAAATCCATGATGAAGAAGAGAGAGCTAGCTAGCCGCGGCTAAGTCGGCTAAACTAGCTAACATGTTGAAAGTGCCGCCAAAGGCGCTTTTACCTGATGTCGCGGATTTGCCTCTTTTTTTTAAAAAAAAATCTTCTTTTTCTTCTTTTCGTGTTAGTTTTATGAGATTGCAGTTGATCTCAAAAATAGGTTGAAATATCCCCCGTTCTCAATCTCGCTCTCTCTCAATCTCGTCAGATTGGTACTTATTCAATCGCCAGCGCGATTTCTTTTTTTTTTTCTTGTGGTGCATAGGAACGCACCGTGTCTGCTTCCGGCTTCCGTAGCGTGACGTTCTATCCTCGTCAGCCAATCAGCGACGGGACTAAACAAATTAGAAAGGGTTGTCGGCCATATTTAGAAGGTGACCTTAGTGAGCGAATGTGCCAAAATCTCGCGAGAGCTCCGAGTTTGGGCTCCCGATCGACAGTGCAGTGAGACGTGACATCTCGCGAGAGCTCAGAGTCCGTTCGCCCGATTGACAGTGCAGTGAGATGTGTAATCTCGCGAGAGCTTCGAGTCTGGGCGCCCGATCGACTGTACAGACAGATGTGAAATCTCGCGAGAGCTCCGAGCTCAGAGTTTTTTGTTGTTTTTTCTCTGTTCTGTATATTCTAATGTAAAAAATTGCCACGTTGTTTGTATATGACCATTTGCAAAATAAATGAAATCAAATAAAATAAAGATTAGATCACAAGGGTAAGGGTGATACATGTACAGAAGGTGCATGATAATATATGGTGTGTATAGTAATATACAATATACTGTGTAAAGATTGAGCATAGATAGAAATGTCAGAAGATAAACATGCTCAAATGACATGATATATTTATATAAAATCTCCAGATGGTTGATTCATTTATTCATTCATGCAACATTTAAGTATTTCTGGAATAACAATTTCGATAACTGGAAATTGATTCGGACTTATAATGAAAAATTCTGTCACTAATAAAGTTTGTAAAAATGTCTTTCAAATTATATGTAGAATTTATTTAACTAACCAGTTCATACAGAGATCCAAAGCTGATCTTTCTGAATTCTGTGATTTCTGTGGAATGGAGGTTATGATTTCTGCATCTTTTTTCTCTCCAATGTACATATATATATATATATATATATATATATATATATATATATATATATATATATATATATATATATCACTTTTTTTGGATTGAGGTTTAATGTTTATTTACTATGTTGACTGGATCTAAAATTGATATATATTTTAGTTTTTAAATCTACACTTAAAATTAACTTTCAGGACCGCTTTTATCTGATCTTATTATTATTTAACTTATTAGTTTTATCTTAATATTATTGCTATTATTATTATTATTGCTATTATTTATTATTTTATTATTATTATTATTGTTATATTTTTTTCTTTTAGCACTTTGAGATGTTACTTTCAAAGGCGCTATATGAAATGTAGATTATTATTATTATTATTATTATTATTATTAAATAAGTAAAAAAATAGATCTGGATAAGAATCACATTTTTATGTTTAATCTTTTTATTTGGAAAATAATTTAGAAGAAACAAAACCTGCCCAACATGGTTCCATATACAGAATGTAAACGGAAAGAAAGGATGCCCAATATCTATCATTTCAAGGTTGAATTAAAAATGTAAAAAAAGTCGGAAAGCAAACAGAACTTTGGAGTCAGATATAAACAAAGGTGGGTTTTGAGCTCCAATAGGCTGTAGATTGATTGATTTCATGTCTTGTACTTGCCATGGAGATACAGCTGGAGTTGGTAGTGCAGTTTCTTGTGGTCCGTTAATCAAGAAGAAGAGACGACAACCACATGATTTTGATGGCAGCAGTGCGAGGAGTTGGAAAGATGAGCAAGTTTTTGAGGTAAATGAGGAGAGAATTGTCGATTGAGTCTGCTATCACTTCAAGACCAGAAGTAAAGACATACATCCTGGTGCTCTTCGTGCTCATCCTGGTGCTCATCCAAGTCCAGAAGAACACCAGGTTACGCCGAGAAGCACGAGATGAGCTCCAAGGAATCTATTCTGAAGCGTCCATCCAGGATTGTGTCGTTTATGCAGTCTGAATATTCCAATGACTTCTAATATTTTACAATGAGTTTGAATTCTGCCCTGAAAAAGCACCACTCTTTGTGTTCTTTTTAGAAATGTTACATGTTTGCATGAGTGAGAGAATTATAATATAATATTATATATAATCCTTCTGTAAATTTCCTTTTGGCCTTTTTAACAACTGGCTCAAATGTGAATCTTCTCATCTTTACATATAACTACACCCACGTATTGTGGTTTAACTGAAACACCAAACAAAGAAACAGACGAGCAGGATTTAATGACTAACTGTTCACATTTATCAAGGTTTAGATATAAACCAGAAGTTTTATTAAAGGTTTTTATATGCTCACTGCCAATCAGGATCTGTTGGAGATGTTGATCAGAAATAGTAAGAAAGGAATAAGAAAGAAAGAAAGTATTGGTGCAGTCAAAAGAAACAAGTAAGGAGACACAGGGAACCCTGAAGAACTCCTCTAATTTTAATGAATTTGTTTACCAAATCCAAGCTTGAGAAGGGACAGAAATATAAACTCATGTTAAAGAGAATCAAAAGCTTTATGGCTGTTTGACATACACACTGACAAATATGTAAGAATACAGTTGTGTTCAAAATTATTCAACCCCCACTGAAATTGATTGTTTTGGTCGGTTTGACATTGATTATGATCATTCAGTCATCCTGCTTACAATTAAATCAAAGAGGCACGTGTAGGTCAGACAAATATAACATAACATTTATAATGAAATAACCACAAATGTCTTTTCTGAGCTCACATCATTATCAGTTTTATTCAACCCCCAAGTGACATTCAATCTTAGTACTTAGTACAACATCCTTTTACAGTTATAACAGCTTTTAAACGTGAAGCATAGCTTGACACAAGTGTCTTGCAGCGATCTACGGGTATCTTCGCCCATTCATCATGGGCAAAAGCCTCCAGTTCAGTCACATTCTTAGGCTTGCGCACTGCAACTGCTTTCTTTAAGTCCCACCAGAGGTTCTCAATCGGATTTAAGTCTGGTGACTGCGATGGCCACTTCAAAATGTTCCAGCCTTTAATCTGCAACCATGCTCTAGTGGACTTGGAGGTATGCTTGGGATCATTGTCCTGTTGAAAGGTCCAACGTCTTCCAAGCCTCAGGTTTGTGACGGACTGCATCACATTGTCATCCAATATCTCCTGGTACTGAAGAGAATTCATGGTACCTTGCACACGCTGAAGCTTCCCAGTACCTGCAGAAGCAAAACAGCCCCAAAGCATGATTGACCCCCCGCCATGCTTCACAGTAGGCAAGGTGTTCTTTTCTTCATAGGCCTTGTTCTTCCTCCTCCAAACATAGCGTTGATCCATGGGCCCAAACAGTTCTAATTTTGTTTCATCAGTCCACAGAACACTATCCCAAAACTTCTGTGGTTTGTCCACATGACTTTTGGCATACTGCAGTCGACTCTTCTTATTCTTTGGGGACAGCAAGGGGGTGCGCCTGGGAGTTCTGGCATGGAGGCCTTCATTACGCAGGGTGCGCCGTATTGTCTGAGCAGAAACTTCAGTACCCACATCTGACAAATCTTTTCTCAGTTCCTCAGCAGTCACACGGGGACTTTTCTCCACTCTACGCTTCAGGTAGCGCACAGCAGTCGAAGTCAGCATCTTCTTTCTGCCACGACCAGGTAGCTTTTCAACAGTGCCCTTTGCCTTGAATTTGCGAATGATGCTTCCTATGGTGTCTCTTGGTATGTTTAACATCTTTGCAATCTTCTTATAGCCATTGCCCTTCCTGTGAAGAGTAATCACCTGTTCTCTTGTCTTCCTGGACCATTCTCTTGACCTCACCATGTTTGTAACCACACCAGTAAATGTCTAGAAGGAGCTGAGTATCACAGTCATTTTAAAGCTGCCTAATTGGTGCTTATTAGGCTTTATATATATATATATATATATATATATATATATATATATATATATATGCTATGAATGCAATGAATGTTAAATGTTTTACAGTAAAATCTCGCGAGAGCTTCGATTTTCTTCAACGGATGGAAACTCTCGCGAGAGTTCCGAATCGAAGCGCCCGATCGACCGAACCGAGAGGTGTAAAATCTCGCGAGATTACACCGTAGCGCGCAAAGGACGTGAAGTCTCGCGTTGTTTCGACGCCCCGAAGACACACCGTTTTGCGTAGAAACCAACAACAAACATGGCGGACGGTGAGCGTTGGGGTCTCGATTTCGGAGGGTGTTTATACACAAAAAACCCAAACAAACTTTTTTTAAATTTAATTTAGGCAAATATTGTTTGCGTTTACTTTTTTCTTAACTTCCGGTTTAAAAATGTATGCTTATGTTAGCAAAGTTAGCGTTTTAGCCGAGTGCGCTAATGTAGCCCATTGAAACCCGCTAGTTGCTAAATTAGCCTTTTAATGATATCAGTGTGATAATAATTACATAATATTAAATACTTATTCATATATAAATACCATATTATTAGGAGTATCACAAAAAATTAGGAATTTTGGTATTGTTGTGTATAAAACTCTCCAGGACCTGTTATTTTTTTTTTCTTTACATTGAAATAAATATAAAGGACCATAAACTTAATATAATAATACTAATAATAATAATACTAATAATTGTTATTTTTTAGATCACACAGATGCAGATCAGAGCATGGAAGGACACACTCCTGTGAGTATTTCTTTTTCAAATGTGTAACTTTGTAACTTCTCTCATTCTTGTGTGTTTCTGAGTGGAATATATATTTTTTGCTGTATAAACACTGATCAGCCATAACATTATGACCACCCGCCTCTGTGTCGGTCCCTTTGTTGCTGTTAAACCGGTTCTGATCAGTCGAGCATAAAACAGCATCTTCTCCAGCAATGTGTCTGTTGGATCGGACCACACGGAATAGACTTCTCTCCCCAGTCGCCGGTTCACCGCTGTTCCTTCCTTGGAGCACTTTTGATAGATACTGACCACTGCAGACCAGGAACATTCCACAAGAGCTGCAGTGTTGGAGACGCCCTGACCCAGACGTCTAGACGTCACAATTTGTCGCTCGCCCATTTTTCCTGCCTCGAACATCAACTTTGAGGATAAAATGTTCACTTGCTGCCTAATAAACAAATCCACCCAAGTGCCATGATGAGCACCGCCATCGTTATTGGAAAGAACTTGGACTTCTGAAGATAATGATGGTGGATAAAGGAATGTTTGGAAAGCTAAAGGGTATATGAAGACCTTGTGTTTTTGGTACATCTATGGTACCGCCTGGCTTTATTTCCGCTGAATATTGTCGTCGTCTTTGACACCACAACACTGGATCCTGGACTTAGTTTATTTCTTTTGCTTGGCGTTTTAAATCCACTGAATTTGTTACTATAAAATAAGGAAGATTTGGAAGTGCCAATCACTTATTCTGACTCTTGTGCTTCAGATCGCGGAAAATCCCCACGCGGAGTACGGGCTCACGGAAAACATCCAGGTACAGAGCTGAAAATACACGTGTTTAGTTTTTCATAGTTACACGATAGACAGCTGTGGACAGCTTAGAGCTCATGTGGGGGTGTGTGTGTGTGTGTGTGTGTGTGTGTGTGCAGAGAATAGTAGAGAGCGAGAAAGCCAACGTGGACAAAGTGCCCAAACAGAAGGTGGATCTCCAGACGCTACAGACTCTCCCCACGCGAGCGTACCTGGATCAGACGGTGGTTCCCATCCTGCTGCAGGGTCTCTCCGTCCTCGCCAAGGAACGGTGAGCTCCATCAAACACCTGCGCTCCCTCGCTCTCTCTCTCTTTTTTTTTTTTGGGAGCTGAATTCTAGTCTTCAGATGACATAGGGTAATTAGGACATTCAAAAAAGTCGTGTTTCTTGCAGGATTTCTGAAGATGTGTACAGAAACGTGGACGTGATTGTAGGGTTTTTAGGGAGCAAAGGCACTGTTTTTTCATACTGGTATTTTTATCCAACATCTTAACCGTCGCACAGTTTACGCTGAGGAAATAAAGCAGTGAGGAGTCGGGAAATAATGATCATAAATCAATCTTTAAATACAGATTTGATTAGTTACTGGTTGCCAAGAGGAGCAGCGATCAGTGATTGGTCGTCTGTATCCATGGTAATCTGTGATTGGTTGTCTGTATCCATGGTAATCTGTGATTGGTTGTCTGTATCCATGCTGATCTGTGATTGGTTGTCTGTAGCCATGCTGATCTGTGATTGGTCACCATTGGTCTCTTGTAACTGTGATGATCTGTAATTAGTCACTGAGGAGAACGGTGATCAGTGATTGGTCACCTGCAAGTGCATGGATCTGTGATTGGTCGTTGGTAAACATAGTGATCTGTGATTGGTTGTCTGTAAACGTGCTGATCTGTAATTATTTATTTGTAGCCACTCTGATTTGTGATTATTCGTGTATAACTGCTGTTCAGTGATTATTCGTGTAACTGTGTGATCTGTGATTATTCGTCTGCAACTGTGTGATCTGTGATTATTCGCCTGCAACTGCGCCGTTCAGTGATTATTCGCCTGCAACTGCGCTGATCAGTGATTATTCGCCTGTTACTGCGCCGATCTGTGATTATTCGTCTGTTACTGCACCGATCTGTGATTATTCGTCTGCTACTGCACCGATCTGTGATTATTCGTCTGTTACTGCACTGATCTGTGATTATTCGTCTGTTACTGCACCGATCTGTGATTATTCGCCTGCTACTGCGCCGATCTGTGATTATTCGTCTGCAACTGTGCTGATCTGTGATTATTCGTCTGCAACTGTGCCGATCTGTGATTATTCGTCTGCAACTGTGCCGATCTGTGATTATTCGTCTGTTACTGCACTGATCTGTGATTATTCGTCTGTTACTGCGCTGATCTGTGATTATTCGTCTGCAACTGTGCCGATCTGTGATTATTCGTTCGTTACTGCGCCGATCTGTGATTATTCGTCGGTCACTGCACTGATCCGTTTATTTGTCTGTAACTGCGCTGATCTGTGAACTCAGACGGTTGTTAGTTTGGTCACTGAGCTCTTTTATTGTTCTTAAAGTTGTAAAAGAACTGAATGGAAAACTCCTGAATGGAAGGCTTTGGGATTTTTAGTTGATGAAGCTGCAGCAGGATTTAGATGAAGTTCTGACCTGCTACAGGACAGTAAAAGACACAATACACTTTAAAATAGGGTCAAATCCAGAAGTTGTAGATTCACAAACACTGATGTACTCGTCAACTGACACGTCTTTCTCCTTCTGTCTTTCTTTCCCAAAGGCCTCCGAACCCCATCGAGTTTCTAGCCACGTTCCTGCTGAAGAACAAATCGCAGTTCGAGGACCGGAGTTAAGATGAAGGACATGTGAAGCTGCTGATCCACTCGTTCGCTTTGTGTCCACTGACCTTGTAGTTGTTTGTGCTTTTTTTGTTTGTTTTGTTTTTCATTAAAATGTTGCATCAAAGACAGACAAGGCTTATTTATTATTATTGTTTTAATAATTTCTCATTTTTTCGAGGTGTTTATTTACTTAATTCTTCCGCACGTTATTACACAAAGGTACAAAAAAACATCTTTACACAGGAAGCTACAAAACACACCACTACATGTTTTTCTTCTTCTTCGGGAGACAAAGCCGAGGGACCGCTTCCTTTATCGTCCCGGTCACGTTTAATGTGCAAAGATGAGGGGAATAAAAGCTTAATAATTAGAATAAAATAAAAAGCTCACTACTGATTGGTCAAAAATTCAAGTCAAACAAATCTTCAGCCATCAACTGTAACATTCGAACCAATGCAGAGACTTCGTTCCTGCACATGCAGGAACGTCAGGGTCTCCATATATTTATTCCGCAAACGTTATCAAGATGTTTCAGATGTTTTTAAAATTTTTATTGGATCTAAAATATTCCTTCCGTTCACAAGTCGGTGATTGGACCCCTTCATTTAATCACGTGTTTTTTTTTTTTTAACCATCGCTTCATCGGTTACGGCGTATACGTTACCACGCCTGCGTCAAGAGAACGTAAAGTTCTTAATATAGTGATGGAATCCGTCGTTCAAGGAGGAAGACTCCAGAGTCAGAGGACGGAGGATCACGTTTCCCGGTCACGTGACGAGCCGGTGAGGGAACAATCATTTATAATTTGGGCCGAAAGTATTGGGACACCTGAACTTTCCTGCCATTTTTGGTTCTTGTCCAAACTGTTACCTCAAAGCTGGAGGCACACAATTGTACAGGACGTCTTTAGATGCAGTGTAATAAAATTTTCGCTTCAACTTGAACACAAAGAGAGCTCCATGAAGATCTGCTGTACATGAGTTGGAAGATGTGGAAGATGATCTGACTATAGAGCTCCAACCCCACTAAACACATCTGGGATGAAGTGCGATTTCTGCAGTGTAGGTTGTAGTGTGATTTCAGTCTCAGGTTTGGTCTGGATAAAATATTTGTTCTTATTTATCTTTTAGTTTTTTTTGTCCTTGACATCCGCATCGATACGAATGCTAACATTTGCTCATCTCACCGTTTTTCGTGTTGAGGACAAAGTTCTAATTTCATAATAATTGAAAAAATAAACATGAAAACCTGAATGTGGTTGGAGTGGTGGTCATTGAAGGGGCTGTTGGAGAAGCTGTTTGGGGGTTGGGGTAGTGGTTGCTGGAGGAGCTGTTGAAGGGGTTGTTAGAGGGGTTCGGTAGCGGTCATTGGAAAGGTTGTTGAATAGTTTGTTGGAGGGGCTGTTTGGGGGTTGGGGTGGTGGTTGTTGGAGGGTTGTTGGAGAAGCTGTTTGGGGGTTGGGGTAGCGGTCATTGGAAAGGTTGTTGAATAGTTTGTTGGAAGGGCTGTTGGTGGGGTTGTTGGAGGGGCTGTTTGGGGGTTGGGGTGGTGGTTGTTGGATAGTTTGTTGGTGGGGTTGTTGGAGGGGCTGTTGAAGGGGTTGTTAGAGGGCTGTTTGGAGGGTTGGGGTGGTGTTTGTTGGAAGAGTTGTTGGATAGTTTGTTGGAAGGGCTGTGGGTGGGGTTGTTGGAGGGGCTGTTTGGGGGTTGGGGTGGTGGTTGTTGGAGGGGCTGTTGACGGGGTTGCTGGAGGGGCTGTTTGGGGGTTGGGGTGGTGGTTGTTGGAAGAGTTGTTGGATAGTTTGTTGAAAGGGCTGTTGGTGGGGTTGTTGGAGGGGCTGTTTGGGGGGTTGGGGTGGTGGTTGTTGGAGGGGTTGGATGGGGTAATTAATAAGCAGTAATGGTAGGTGAAACCCCGGTCAGAAAGCTCTTTGATTATTGAAAAGCCAATCCAGCTTTGCAGTGAACATCACGTGATCTAGGGTCGGTTGTATGCTGTGATGGATCCGGATCCATAACTACTCAGTACTGGAGATCCCCGGCACGTCCTGCCTGCCTCCGGCGTGCTTACGGACGAGGGTGAAATCGAAGGCTTTGTGGTTGTTTGCAGGTTGTGTCGTGGTGGTGTTGGTGATGGAGGATTCGGGGATCAGATGTAGTACTGATGAGCTGCCAGGGTGTCCATGAACGGCTGCACCAGGTTGTCGGTGGAGAAGTAGAAGACCAGGCCAAAGGTGATGGAGATAGGAAGAGCCGGGAGAGCTTTTTTGAAGATGGCCAGCAGCAGGAGAGTCAAGCACAGACCCTAGGAGCATTCAAGGTTTAGAACAGCGTGCACACGTGTGTGTGATTGTATACGAGTGTGTTAGATGTCACTCACAATCAGGATGGCTACGAAGCAGGCGAGTGTAGTGTTCCAGTCTCCACCCGTGGCTGCTGCTTTTCCCACCAGGACGCTGTAAAAGATAAAGTCTCCTAATCCAAGCTTCACGCCCCCTACACACACACACACACACACACACACACACACACACACACACACACGCTATTAATACACCATGATTTTCACTCTAACACAGGAAAAAAAAAGAAACACATACGGTCTTCCTCCAGGTCCTCTTCTGCAGAGTGGCTCCTGCTCCGCCCCTGCGGCAGCACGCCACGAGACTCCGCCCCTTCTCTCTCTGACGCCCCGTCCTCGCTGACTGGCGCTTCCTCGTCTGAGGAAACAGAAAGTGGAAGTGAAACGTGCACTCGTCGATCACGTTACATGGCGTCCATATGAGCACCAAAAGCGTAGCTGCGTCGTATTAACGTCCATTTTTTTATGGAGTCAGGGACTTACCTACTGACTCACTGACTCACTCACTCACCTACTGACTCACTCCCTGACTCACTCACCTACTGACTCACTCACTCACCTACTGACTCACTCACTCACCTACTGAATTACTTCCTGACACACTCACCTACTGACTGGCTCATGTACTGACTCCCTCCCTGACACAATTACTGAGTCATTTACTGACTCACTAAACAAACGTGCAGTCCGGCACTTAGTTAAAATCTGAGTTCCCTCATGAATATATTATGTTACACACGTAAAACAAGGATTGCATTTGGTACACGTGTGCTCAGAACCGAAATACGTGTACCCTCAAACCCCTAATGACATGTTTTTTTTTATCTATTCGGTTTGTTTTTGATTTACACCAGATGAATGCTCCCCCCTGCACCCCGGGATTAATGAGCTTTACGTCGCTCTCTCACTCTCTCACTCTCTCACACACACACACACACACACACTCTCTCTCACCAGTGTTGGCAGCCGGAGACGGATTGGCCATTCCCACCATCCACACCATAGCAGCTGAGGAAAAGAAGAAGAATCACAATAAAGAAGATGTAAAGAACCAGTGCTCCACACTTCTTTATTCACAGAGATTCAAAAGTTTGTGGACACCTGAGGATCAGATTAGTGAGAGTGTCGCGTACGTAGGGTGTGTGTTGCGAGTGTGTTACGTGTCAGCGAGTCGACTCACAGGAGTAAATGAGTGCGGGGAAGATGGGCTCGTTCCTCTCCTGCGCCGTCTCCACCAACATCCTCAGAGGACCTTTAGGGCTCAGAACAGCCACCAGATCTACAGCAATAAAGAAGGAAAAGAAATACTAGAAATGATAAAGGCACATGGAGTGTGGTGGGATTAGGTGGAGATACATCAAGCATCCAATCACTTAACCCTGAGGTTCTCAGCATCCACTCACTCAGTGAACCCTGAGGTTCTCAGCATCTAATCACTCACTGAACCCTAAGGTTCTCAACATCCAATCACTCACTGAACCCTGAGGTTCTCAACATCCAATCACTGAACCCTGAGGTTCTCAGCATCTAATCACTCACTGAACCCTGAGGTGCTCAGCATCCAATCACTCACTGAACCCTAAAGTTCTCAGCATCCAATCACTCACTGAACCCTGAGGTTCTCAGCATCCAATCACTCACTGAACCCTGAGGTTCTTAGTATCCAATTACTCACTGAACCCTGAGGTTCTCAGCATCCAATCACTGAACCCTGTGGTTTTCAGCATCTAATCACTCACTGAACCCTGAGGTTCTCAGCATCCAATCACTCACTGAACCCTGAGGTTCTCAGCATCCAACCACTCACTGAACCCTGAGGTTCTCAGCATCCAATCACTCACTGATCCCTAAGGTTCTCAGCCTCCAATCACTGAACCCTGAGGTTCTCAACATCCAACCACTCACTGAACCCTGAGGTTCTCAGCATCCAACCACTCACTGAACCCTGAGGTTCTCAGCATCCAACCACTCATTGAACCCTGAGGTTCTCAGCATCCAACCACTCACTGAACCCTGAGGTTCTCAGCATCCAATCACTAAACCCTAATGTTCTCAGCATCCAATCACCGAACCCTGAGGCTCTCAACATCCATTTACTAAATCGTGAACCCCTAAACCCCGATAAAAATCAACTCCATGCTCTCACCGTAGATGGAGATGCCAGCCAGGATGACCCAGGCAGACCACTCGGGCAGGTATTTGATGAAGATGAGAGCCATGAGGGCGCTGACCATGATGAGGTAGGCCTGCTGCAGCTGCAGGGGCCCTTTCCAGTGGATACAGATCATCCCCACAGCGCCGAAGTTCCAGATCATTATGGCCACAGTCGGATAATCCATAGCCAAGTTGTAGGTCCTGAACACCTCCCTGTGGAGATACATGGATGGGAAACACTACGATCAGTGATGCTTTTTTATTTACCTCATGATCAGACCAGTGATCTCAGACTTTACACGTCTGTGCGCTTCACACACACTACACGATCAAAAGTTTGTGGACACCTGACCATAAGATTGCTATTTGCTTCTTTTTGATCATCGCGTTCCACATTTAGTCTCCATTTACTCCTATAATAACCTCAACTCTTCCGGGAAGAAGTTTCACCAGACCTCCTGGGCATTTTTGTGGAGATTCACTGAGCCACAAGTGTGTTAGTAAAGTCAGGTTCTGATGGAGATGAAATTGAGAAGGTGCACTGGTCTTCTGTCCTCTTTTTTCTCTATTTTGTTTAACAACAAAAAACAAAAAATGAAAGGAAATAAAAAGCAACCACGGCTCATTAGAGAGGCGTTGAAATACACACGATATCGAGTCGCTCCTGTAGAGCGTCTGAGCTCTGTGACACTCACTCCAGATACATGTAGCTGAACCAGAAGAGCAGCATCAGGGAGGAGAGCATCAGCCAGCCATGGATAAACTGAACAAACACACACACACACACACACACACACACACACACACACACACACACAGTCAGATTACATGGATCGGATATAATATATATATAAAATTACGTAAACATACATAATGTATTTGCTTTTACTAAATATATACCAAATAAAAAAATATTAATAAATACATTAAAAAATTAAATCTTTTTATAAAATCTGTAAAAAAAATGTTTTATTAATTTACATAATTTAATTTAAAATATTTTTGTATCTATTTATAGGTCTGCAATTATGACATTTAAAATAAATAAATTATAATATAAAAATGAATGTAAAAATATGATCTTTTAATATTAATTATAATAAAATATTAATAGAAATAAAATAAATATATAAAATAAATAATTAAATGTAAAAGTAAATAAATAAAATACATTAAAAAAGATATAAAACAAGCAAATAAATGATGACACAGGATGTTTTTCCACAGATGTTTATGGATTTTATATAAAAAAAATATTTTTTAATTAAAATCCAGATATTATTTTATCAGATTTCAAAACCCTGTTCAGGTTACGGATGTCAGTGGTGTTATTATTATGATGATGATCTGTGAGGGACATGAGGAGCAGTGAGTGAGGGAGGAGGAGGTTCACCTTATAGCAGCGATACTTATACAGCAGGACCAGGAAGATGGTCATGACCACTATCACGCTGATCATCACGATGGTGTTGAGAAACGACGACAGTAACCTCTCGCCCACTTTGTTCGGGTCCTCGGCGAAAGGAGTATAGAACCTTTCGAGAACAACAACGACAAAAAGAAATAAAAGTGTGTGTGTGTGTGTGTGTAAATATCTACGCCTTTCTGAAGCTACATTACTGGATATGGAAGTTCTCAGTGCATACAAGCGCTGGCCGTTTTTCTCTGTGTAGAAGCTGACGGATTTGATGGTCGCCACGACGACCAGCATGCAAAGCGTGACAGGGATGAAGAGCATGATCACGTGTTTCGCGCCGTACTTCAGCGTCACCTCTTCTTCCTCGCCATCCGGTATCACTTCGCTTCCGGAGACTCGCCTCGTGTCCGTCGGCTCGGAGTTAACGGGACGACGCTGAGAAAAAAAAAAAAAACACATACACACACACACACCTTTACTTTTTCTGACAGGCACCTCAACTTCATCAATGTTCTGGTGACTTTTTTTTTTTTTTTTGTATTGGGGGTGGGGGTATGTTGGCACTTACCCGGGGAGCGTCAGGGTCCCTGGCCGACTCATGCCGTTGGTCATACGGCTGCACACAGGGACTCTCTGTGCTCATGAGTGCCGTCCTCTCATTACACAAATCCTCCTCGCATTCCGAAGCGTCCATGAACAGCCCGTGGGTACGAAGGCCTACCAAAGACCAAAACAAAAACATACCATGTTCATATATTTACATCATAAATAATATTCATTTATCCACACTACCCACAATACTATACTCATGTTTACCCATACTACCATCAATACTATACTATACTCATGTTTACCCATACTACCATCAATACTATACTCATGTTTACCCATACTACCATCAATACTATACTCATGTTTACCCATACTACCATTAATACTATACTCATGTTTACCCATACTACCATCAATACTATACTCATGTTTACCCATACTACCATCAATACTATACTCATGTTTACCCATACTACCATCAATACTATACTCATGTTTACCCATACTACCATCAATACTATACTATACTCATGTTTACCCATACTACCATCAATACTATACTCATGTTTACCCATACTACCATCAATACTATACTCATGTTTACCCATACTACCATCAATACTATACTCATGTTTACCCATACTACCATCAATACTATACTCATGTTTACCCATACTACCATCAATACTATACTCATGTTTACCCATACTACCATCAATACTATACTCATGTTTACCCATACCACCATCAATACTATACTCATGTTTACCCATACTACCATCAATACTATACTCATGTTTACCCATACTACCACAATACTATACTCATGTTTACCCATACTACCATCAATACTATACTCATGTTTACCCATACTACCATCAATACTATACTCATGTTTACCCATACTACCATCAATACTATACTCATGTTTACCCATACTACCCACAATACTATACTCATGTTTACCCATACTACCCACAATACTATACTCATGTTTACCCATACTACCATCAATACTATACTCATGTTTACCCATACTACCATCAATACTATACTCATGTTTACCCATACTACCATCAATACTATACTCATGTTTACCCATACTACCATCAATACTATACTCATGTTTACCCATACTACCATCAATACTATACTCATGTTTACCCATACTACCATCAATACTATACTCATGTTTACCCATACTACCATCAATACTATACTCATGTTTACCCATACTACCATCAATACTATACTCATGTTTACCCATACTACCATCAATACTATACTCATGTTTACCCATACTACCATCAATACTATACTCATGTTTACCCATACTACCATCAATACTATACTCATGTTTACCCATACTACCATCAATACTATACTCATGTTTACCCATACTACCATCAATACTATACTCATGTTTACCCATACTACCATCAATACTATACTCATGTTTACCCATACTACCATCAATACTATACTCATGTTTACCCATACTACCATCAATACTATACTCATGTTTACCCATACTACCATTAATACTATACTCATGTTTACCCATACTACCATCAATACTATACTCATGTTTACCCATACTACCATCAATACTATACCCATGTTTACCCATACTACCATCAATACTATACTCATGTTTACCCATACTACCATCAATACTATACTCATGTTTACCCATACTACCATCAATACTATACTCATGTTTACCCATACTACCATCAATACTATACCCATGTTTACCCATACTACCATCAATACTATACTCATGTTTACCCATACTACCATCAATACTATACTCATGTTTACCCATACTACCATCAATACTATACTCATGTTTACCCATACTACCATCAATACTATACCCATGTTTACCCATACTACCATCAATACTATACCCATGTTTACCCATACTACCATCAATACTATACTCATGTTTACCCATACTACCATCAATACTATACTCATGTTTACCCATACTACCATCAATACTATACTCATGTTTACCCATACTACCATCAATACTATACTCATGTTTACCCATACTACCATCAATACTATACTCATGTTTACCCATACTACCATCAATACTATACTCATGTTTACCCATACTACCATCAATACTATACTCATGTTTACCCATACTACCATCAATACTATACTCATGTTTACCCATACTACCATCAATACTATACTCATGTTTACCCATACTACCATCAATACTATACTCATGTTTACCCATACTACCATCAATACTATACCCATGTTTACCCATACTACCATCAATACTATACCCATGTTTACCCATACTACCATCAATACTATACCCATGTTTACCCATACTACCATCAATACTATACTCATGTTTACCCATACTACCATCAATACTATACCCATGTTTACCCATACTACCATCAATACTATACTCATGTTTACCCATACTACCATCAATACTATACCCATGTTTACCCATACTACCATCAATACTATACCCATGTTTACCCATACTACCATCAATACTATACCCATGTTTACCCATACTACCATCAATACTATACTCATGTTTACCCATACTACCATCAATACTATACCCATGTTTACCCATACTACCATCAATACTATACTCATGTTTACCCATACTACCATCAATACTATACCATGTTTACCCATACTACCATCAATACTATACCCATGTTTACCCATACTACCCTCAATACTATACCCATGTTTATCTATAATAAATCTATTTGTACAAATCTATCGTGTACGTTCCTAATGTACCGGGTGAAATATCGCGGTATGACGATCACATCGCCCAGTCCTGGAGCAGGAAGCCGATGGTTGGTTTTCTAAGTAAGAGACGCTTCACTTCTATTCATCATTTGATCTAAAGGATCGGTTTAGTCCCTGTGTGTGATCTTTGGTGATCATTCGAGGATTGTAATGTCGGTCACAGGGACTGGGTTGATGTATAAATGTAAATGTGGAGCTGAGAGTTCAGGTGAATCCTCTTCACTCCCAGCAGTAAACACTCAGCAGCTCAGCAAGGAAAGTTTCTCAGAAACAGTCCCCTGATCACAAACTGTAAACCATTTTCGTGTTAAAGCGTAAAGAGAAATCAAATCAGCGCAAACACTCACCCGAATGTGAAAAAGCCGCAGAATTTGCGGTTAATCTTCGAGACACTCGAGCTGATCTCCGACACACCGGGAGAACCAAACAGGAAGTGATGCGCCAATCAGCTGATCGCTCAGGACCACGTGACACAAGTCACATTTTAACTCAGAGTGTGACTCGGCTTACACACACACACACACACACACACACGCAGGCTCCTAGGTTCTCTCGTGTGGTGTATGTTTGCTGTTTGATGATAAGGTGTGTGTGTGGGGTTCGTTCTGGAAGTCATAACCAAAGCAGATGGAACTAAAGTCTTATTAATCATAACCCAGAATGACAGGAAATGATGAGATATATATACATTCATGCTGTTTTCAAAACTTTAACCCATTACAAAGAAAAGATGAATTGTATATATGTTATATGCCTAAACTACCTTAGAACAATATAATAGTCTATAAAGAACAGAGTTATTGGAGACTCTGTATGTTTTCAGATTCTGAGGTGTACAGCGATACGTAGTCGACCAGATTTAATCAAATCTACACACTCAAATCTATATGCATAAAATGTACATGTTCAAATCTTTATATTCAAATCTACACATTCAAATCTATACTCTCAACTCTGTACATGCAAATCTGCACACTCAAATCTACATGCAAATCTATGCACTCAAATCTATACACTCAAATCTACATCGTCAAATATATACACTCAAATATATACATTAAATATACACACTCAAATCTACATGCAAATCTATGCACTTAAATAGACACACTCAAATCTACACACGCAAATATATACATCAAATGTACACACTCAAATCTATACACTCAAATATATACACTTAAATGTACACACTCAAATATATACACTTAAATCTACACACTTAAATCTATACACTTAAATATATACACTTAAATGTACACACTCAAATATATACACTTAAATCTACACACTTAAATCTATACACTCAAATATATACACTTAAATGTACACACTCAAATATATACAGTTAAATCTACACACTCAAATTTACACACTCAAATATATACACTTAAATGTACACACTCAAATCTATACACTCAAATATACACACTCAAATATATACACTTAAATGTACACACTCAAATCTATACACTCAAATATACACACTCAAATATATACACTTAAATGTACACACTCAAATTTACACACTCAAATATATACACTTAAATGTACACACTCAAATATATACAGTTAAATCTACACACTTAAATCTATACACTCAAATCTATACACTAAAATGTACACACTCAAATATATAGTTAAATCTGCACACTCAAATTTACACACTCAAATATATACACTTAAATGTACACACTCAAATCTATACACTCAAATATACACACTCAAATATATGCATGCGCAAATTTATACACACAAATCTATACACTCAAATCTACACCTTTAAATATATGCACTTAAATATACACACTCAAATTTATTCTGCATGCTCTAATCTATACACTCAAATATTTACACATCTAAATCTAGACACTTCAATATATGTGTAGTCAAAATATGTTGTAACTTTTTAGCAAAAGTTTGCATACTCTTAAATCAGCCAAATTTATTTTCTGGTTTTCCCAAAAAATATTTTCTTAAAATTTTTGCTTCACATTTTGGAGCGCTATCTTGCTAAATGCTAACCCCATTTGATGTTTTATGTTGAGACACTGTTAGTGTTAGGATGGTTTTCACACTGTTTCACACACATTCCTTTGTCTGCTCAGTGTCTATAGAATATTTACGATGTTAGTCTTTAAGGTAAACAGGGAGTCCTTATCTGGACTCTTGTCTAAACAGGAAACAACTAGGTCAGGTTTCTTTTCTTTGTATGTGTATATAAACGTTCTGCCGCCTGCAATAAACTGAAGAGGAAGCATTTGCTGTGTGCGGTGTGATTCTTCCCTGATCAGAAAGGCCTACGGGTATCGCAGATCGTATGGAAAACCTCTCCACGAATTAAGTTTCGTTTGGGCATGATAAAAATCTAACAGTTTTGGTGTCAGAAGTGGGATACTTTCAGCAATATCCAAAAAGGGAAATCACGCATCAAGGTGAGTTTAATGTACTTCCTTGTTGGCGGGGATTGTCCCGTATGCCAGCCAATAGGGCTGCATATGTTTTCGTGTCTTGGTTATGCATTAATTGTTTAATGATAATTTCCTTTGGTGGGATGATTTCGTCGCGACATTGGTTTCCTCACCTTAGATGTAAGATGCAAGATTAGAAGACGTTTTTTACGGTCTGTCTAATATAGGCGATATTGTCTGAAGTATCCAAAAGAATCCACGATAATTTATATGCCCGAAAAAAATAGATGAATGAAAAATGAATTGTTTTTAAGAAGAAAATAAATAAATAAATTTTTAAAAAAAGTGAGAGAAAATAGAAAAGGAACTAAAGAAAAACGGACATTTTGAAAAGTTTTTAAAATTTTTCAAAAGACTTCAATCTTGTTTTGGCTTTATAGTCTATTTTTTTTCTCCTACCTAACAAAATTTGTGATTCAATTGGAGAGATTGGATTATTTTTTTTGTTTGAAGACTGCGATCCCCCTGGTGCCTAGTGTTGTGTGTATTGTCTGTGTATTAAGTGTTGTGTGTCTGTTCTTTGTTCTGTGTTAAGAAGATGGGTCATGACATTTCTCGCTTATTGCCGGAAGAAAATCCCAAAGATTTTATGTATAGGAATTGTGCCGTTTATTGAACTAATCCTTATTTAGACCATTTGGCATTATGGAGTGAAATTTATTACATCTAGATACATTTTCCTAGAGATTTAGATGCTGCTAGAGGTTTCTACTATGCTCCAGGTTAAGTTAACCCGTTATGCTCTGCACTGCAACAGGAAGTGGTGCATTCCAGCCTCAGCACAAAACTCAAGGAGGAGGTCCTAGGAAAAAGGGGAAGTTCTATTAGGGAATGGATAGATTTCCAATTTCATGTCCTGTAACTCACCTTTTGCCTGTAGTGACACCGACTGGTACTAATTTTTATCATAGCTTTACAATAATTCCAAACTCGCCTTTAAACCTTTTAGGAAGAGATATGATGCATAAAATGGGAATGGAGATTCTGTTTTTCGAAAGCAATGTCTCACTGTCTTTTCCTTCTGTCCTCATGCTCTCAACTGAGCCACAGCCACATCCGGAAGATTTTTTCCAAGGTAGTACAGCGGTCCTGCCTAATGAACCGAATTTAGGTGAAGTTAACCCTAAATTATGGGCCTCTCACAAAGATGAGGCAGGTTTGATCCAGGTAAAACCGTATCATGCACTCATGAAAACACACCATCCGATTTTTGTTAAACAATATCCATTGTCGAAAGAGAAGAATGTTGGCATTGCTCCAGTTATTGACAATTTATTGTCACAAGGTGTTTTGATCGAGACACATTCACCGTATAACACACCGATTAATCCCGTCTTGAAGGCAGATAAAAAATGCTGGAGGCTAACACAGGATTTACGTGAGATTAATAAATTAGTTATTCCGTTAGCTCCTTTGGTGCCCGATGTAGCTACCATTGTTAACTCTATACCAGCGACTCACAGATTTTTTACTGTGATTGATCTTTGTTCTGCTTTTTTCAGTGTCCCTTTGGCCTCAGAGACGCAGCCACTTTTCGCATTTACCTATAGGGGACGTCAATTCACCTGGACCCGTCTTCCTCAGGGTTTTGTTGACTTGCCAGCCGTATTCTCCGCTGTAGTGCACAGAACTTTGGCTGATATACACCTTCCAGAAACAACCTGCGTCCTTCAATACGCAGATGACATCCTTGTCACAGGACTGACTGAGCAGGACTGCCACAAAGCATCAGTGATTGTCTGCAATGTCCTCGCTCAGGCTGGATTTAAAGCTTCACACCAGAAACTACAGTGGGTGAAGAGAAAGGTCTCATATCTGGGCCATGTGATCTCAGAAGGCCAACGTAAGATATCGCAGGACCGAGTGCAGCTTGTGACTAGGTTTTCAAGACCTCAGACTGTGAAACAGATGCAGAGCTTCTTGGGACTGGTGAACTACTGCCGAGCATGGATCCCTGACTGCACACAGCATGATAAAGTTTTGCGTAGTGCTATTGATCACAAAGCTCCTCCATCACATCTCATTCTGTGGACTCATGAAATGACTGACAGTTTTGCTGCCCTCAAGAAGGCTATACAGTCTGCTCTAGCTCTAGGTCTTCCGAATTATGCTAAGCCTTTTCATCTATATGTGCACGAACGTGGTGGTACGGCTGCGGGGATCCTAGCCCAGGAACACGGTGACAGATATCGCCCTGTTGCATATCTTTCCAAATCTTTAGACAACATAGCACAAGGGTTGCCCTCGTGCTTGCGTGCAGTGGCTGCTGCGGCTCTGATGGTCCGGGATGCTGAGAAAACGGTGCTGTCACATCCTTTGATACTGTACACCTCACATCAGGTAACAGCTATTTTACACAACATATGACAGCACAACGTAGATCTGGTTATGAGACCACGCTCTTGGCAACGGAAAACGTAACTATTAAGCCTTCTTCACAGCCGCATTCAGCTGTAGTAGCTCTGCGTGATCTGCTAGACAATATTGACTTAGATGGTTTTGACGACACACATGATTGCCTTAAACACATTGAACAAGAGACCTCTTGTAGGCCCGATCTTTTAGATACGGCCCTGGAAGAGGGGGATTGTCTATATGTAGATGTTCATGTTCAGTACCTTCTGATGATGTGTATTTATGTGGCTATGCGGTTGTAAGATTACCTGATGTAATAGTTGAAGCTAAATCATTACCATACACATCTGCACAAGCTGCAGAGTTGGTCGCACTCACAAGAGCATGTCAGTTGTCTGAAGGTAAAGTAGTGACTATATACACTGATTCTAAGTATGCTTATGGTGTTGTGCATGATTTTGCCGAAACATGGAAGCAAAGAGACTTTAAAACAGCTGATGGAAAGCCCATAGCACATTTTAATCTTATAGGTGACCTTTTAAAAGCTGTTCAGCTCCCTGCCAAAGTGGCCATAGTGAAGGTTAAAGGACATGCCGTAGGTGATTCAGAGGAAATTCAGGGAAATACATTAGTGGATAAAGTAGCTAAGGAAGCAGCAAAACAACCAGTAGATTTGGACACAGTACATACAAATCCTGAGATCTCGATGATGTCACATATCTCCAATATACCAGACATTGACCTAAAAATACTTCAAAGTCAGCCTACTGAGAAGGACATTGAGTATTGGGCTTCTAAACAATGTAAATCAGATTCTGCTGGTATCATTAGAGATGTAGATGGCAAAATTGCTCTTCCCAAACTAGCTTTAATAGTGTTGGTGAAGCATTACCATGGGATGTCACACATTAGCATAGCTAAAGTCATACAGGCTATAAATGCATTATACTGTATTGCTGATGTAGCTAAAACAACCAAGCTAGTGTTGGATTCATGTTTGACTTGTGCCAAAACTAACGTACATCGACCTGTACAACATACTGCGCTTACTTTTCCTGAAGCCCCTTTCCAACACCTACAGATAGATTTTACACATATGCCCGCTGTAGGAAATTTGAGATATCTGTTGGTTATAGTTGACAGATTCAGTAAGTGGCCAGAAGCATTTGCAAGTGCGACAGAGAATGCTAAAACGGTTGTCAAAATATTAACAAAAGAGATCATCTCTAGGTTTGGTATTCCTAGTGTGATTGAAAGTGATAACGGCACACCTTTTGCTTCGAAGGTAACACAACTTTTGGCTAAAAGCTTAGCAATTGACTGGCATTTTAATATTCCCTATCACCCACAGTCAGCTGGAGTGGTAGAGAGAACAAACAGAACCATTAAGGAACGTATTACTAAAGCCTGCATTGAAACAGGCCGAAATTGGACTGTTGTTCTCCCAGCAGTGCTCACAGAAATGAGAATGACCCCATCTTCAACTACCAAACTGTCACCTTTTGAAATTCTAATGGGCCGGCCTTTCCCGACCCCATGGGTCAGGGGACGCACTGGCATTTCTTCCTTAGGTAACTTGGAAGTGATGGTGGACGACTACGTTTCTGCCCTGGTTGAGAAATTAAATTCTATCAGTGCTGATGTCTCACTAACTCTTCCTCTGCCCACAGATAAGCCAACACACCCTTTTGTGCCTAATCAGCAGGTCCTGATACGAAGTCTGAAGCCTACCAAGGTCGGTGAGCCGAAGTATCTGGGTCCAGCGACTGTTCTAGCTGTAACCAGAACTGGAGTTCTGACTGATCATCAGCCACAGTGGATACAAGCAGGATCAAAACAGCACCCACTTAATCTGTGCACTAATTGGTCTGTTGGCCTAAGAAGCCTGCCTAAGTGAGTATTCAGGGCTGAAACAGTTGAGAGCCCACGGAAAGATCCTTTCTTTATAGTAGAAAGGGGGCCACCTCCGGGGTGAAGATCTGACTCACTTAACTGTTTTGTTTAGCTCACCCTGATACCTGCTCTAGGTCTAAATTCTAAACAATATGTGCATAGTTGTAACTAGACTCCGAATTTTCCTTATTCTCTTTGAACACATTATTCAGAGAAGAGATTGTACCTGTATACCTTATAATACTGCTAATAGACATACTGAACAAGCACCGAGAAATAAATGTCTCATGATGTCTTGGAGAACGTGAAACATCTGCTGAACAAAGTTTTTTTGAGAAGATTAAGAGTTTGTTTATGAGTGTTGAACACTATTTTGTTTTAGGAATGATTCTTTTATTGATTGTTGGAATTATACTTTGTATGTTGCCATGTTTGATGACGATGGTAAGACAGGCCATAAAGGCCTCGATTGGAGTGGTGATGATGAAGGATTATATGCATGTAGGGAAAGAATGAAATGGAATCTCTATGTTTTTGTTTGTCTTTATCTTTTCATTTGCAGTTTGTGTCACCGATTCTGTTCCCAGGATGACCATCCTATGTTTTGGTGTGTGATGCTAAATCATAAATGATTTAAAGTGGCCATTGTTAGTGTTAGGATGGTTTTCACACTGTTTCACACACATTCCTTTGTCTGCTCAGTGTCTATAGAATATTTACGATGTTAGTCTTTAAGGTAAACAGGGAGTCCTTATCTGGACTCTTGTCTAAACAGGAAACAACTAGGTCAGGTTTCTTTTCTTTGTATGTGTATATAAACGTTCTGCCGCCTGCAATAAACTGAAGAGGAAGCATTTGCTGTGTGCGATGTGATTCTTCCCTGATCAGAAAGGCCTACGGGTATCGCAGATCGTATGGAAAACCTCTCCACGAATTAAGTTTCGTTTGGGCATGATAAAAATCTAACAGACACGATATGCACAAAAGTTTGTGATCACATCACCATTATTCTTTTTGAACATCCCATTCGGTATGTAGTCCCTAGTTCCTGTTATAATAACCTCCACTCTTCTGGGAAGATGTTCCACTAGATTTTGTGGAGATTCATTCAGCCTCAAGGGTGGCAGTAAAGTCAAATATGTGTGAAAAGTTAATCCCTAAAGATGTTCAACAGGGTTGGAGCTCTAAAGCTGGCGATCGTCCACATCTTCTGACCCATGAAAAGCATATCTTCATGCAGCAGGCTTTGTGCATGGAGGCAATTTCATGCTGGAACAGGTTTATGTTTCTCTTTATTCAAATTAAGGGACAATTTCATGCTACTACATCCAAAAAATATTCTATACAACTGTGTGACATCAACTTTGCAGGTCAAGTTTGGGAAAGAACCACATATGGTATGAAAATTCAGGTGTCCCAATACATTTAGGTTTCAATAGTAATGTGTATTTGAGTTAAAGTAGTGATTCACTCGGTTAAATGTGACTAAAGTAAAAGTGTCCCTTAAAACTTTCACCTGAGTAAAAGTACAAACGTTTGTGCCTTTAAATGTATCCAATGTAGTTAATCACAAGACTCTTTACTTAATCACCTCAGTTTATGTGTAAAGACTCGAATGTGACTCTCAGCACACTGATCTATTAATAGAATGATATTAATGACTCAAACACTGATTGATTTCTATTACAATTATCATGAACCCCAAACCTTTAGAGTTTGAGTCTGGAGTTTCTTCCATCATTTATTCCTCTCTAAATGCTTGAACTAACTGGCTCAAGTTCAAAACAAAGCGCCAGAGATAGCAAAAGTACACAAAAAGAATCTGATAAAAGTTCTGATTCACTCATGTTGAAGTAAAGAAGTTTGTGCTCCGACATGTTCTTCAGTAAAAAGTAGTGATTATTACTACCTGTTTTAGTGTCACGCTGGAAACTGAACCCATATGAATATAAAATAATTTTAAATGTTGTTCTCTAATGAATGTGTCCAGTCTGAAGATCCACCACGTAGAACATAAGCAGAGAAAAGATGATGATGATGATGATGATGATTAGGAATGTCTCTGTTCTCAGCCATGTTTACATCACTGACTTCCTCTGTCTCATCCACGTTAACCCCAGACTTCTTACTGCCTTCTGCCTGCGGAATGAGCTTCAGAAACTAGTCTACGTCTGTGGTGTGTGAGAGACAGGAAATGACAGGAAACCGAGCGATTAGCGGTGGTCAAGGAGAAGAAAAAAACATTGATGATGTCACCAAACCAGTCTGTTTTGTAAATGTAAGAAGTAAAGAGTACAGATATTTGTGTAAAAAAAAAAGTTGAAGGAAGTTGAAAGTACTGATACCAGAAAAAACGAAGTAAAGTATTTGTATTTCGTCACTTCCCACCTTTACAGCGTGCGCTCGACTCTGGATAGCTGCGTGTTTGACCAGTTACGTTTTTATCCACTGAGTAATAAAAAGGAACGACTGATTTTCGTAAAATGTAGTTCAGATATTTGACTTCAGCTACAAAGCTACCTACAATAACAAATTCTTTTTACTTCCGTACCGTCCACCACTGTGTTTCAAAACACTGAAAAAAATTTTTTTAGCCTGGAAAGTAAAAAGAAATACTTTGATTATTAAACCTGCAGGAAATACAATGATTCAGGGCACCCCAGAGTTTTGAGGAATGTCGTGTGAGAAAGGTCAAAAAGAGCTGGCTGTAGATGACGCTGTAAGAGAGAGAAAATTTGCTGGAGTTTAGAAGAGACGGCGCAAGAAAAGCTTAGACTTTAAATAATTTGTGTGTGGGGAAAAAAAAACGAGACAAAAAATACAGTACAGTACAGTATGTATGAGCTAGAACTAGCATCGTGTGTGTGTGTGTGTGTGTGTGTGTGTGTGTGTGTGTGTGTGTGTGTTCTGACTCTGACAAATGGGGGATGGTTCAAGAGTGTAAATGATATGCCTGTTTCTACCCACAAAGCAGACATGTGACTTCTTGTGCCTCTGAATTCTGCAACGCTGAATGAGAGCTGAAAAAGGGTTGATCTCTTTTCCCTTGTTACAGATCAGGAAGGAGGGAATTAGGGAGGGTTTTAGGGAGGGAGTTAGGGTGGGTACAAAACACATTGTATGAAAAACGAGCGCTAAAAGCTGTCAGACCATGCCAGAATGCAGTGCATGGAGAAGAGCCTGTGTTTTCTAAACTGGGGGCTGATCATCGGAGGTGTCCTTTATTTCCTGCGCCAGGTCAAGACTCACACTCAATATGGACGATATGTGGAAACCGGTGCTCCCGGGGTGATGCTGCCAGCCAAAGTTGCCTGGTTCATCCAGGAACTTCCCTCGGTTTTAGTGCCTGTGCTTCTGCTCCTCAGCACGGACACTTTGCAAGGACTGGGGCGCAGCGTTTTCCTCTGGACCTTCTGCCTGCACTACTTCCAAAGGTAGGCACCTGGATAACACACTAGAAAGCTGCGAAACAATTTTATACACTTTCATTCGGTTAAGTATTATAGCTTGAAAAAAAAGAAAAACCACACACGATAATTAAAACCATCGCAGGAATACTAATGGTTTCCACTATGGATATCATTACAGATCATCAGCTGTTGGTTACCACATGGTTACCATCAAACTGAGGAACCCTTTCCCAGCAAACACTTAACATTCCTCCAAAGTTGGGTTCAATTTTTTTGTATATATAATAACATAGTTATGGAATCTGAAAGCTAAATTAATGGTCCTAATGGTGTCCAGTAGATACTATGTGCCCTAGACGTTGCTAAAAAGGTTTAATTATTCCCTAAATGTATCATACATAACATGCCACCAAACAGAAGCCTAAAAATTACCAGTCTAGTATAGATCCACATGGTTACACCATTACAATATCCATTAACACCAACACAATTTTCATTATAACCATTAAATCAAAGAAATAAATTCTAGGAGGGTGTCTGTTAGGGTTTCTTTTCTCAGCAGCGTGGTTATAGAAGGTAAAATCGGTATCAGTGAACATAGTCGTGTTATAACAAGACAAACCAGTTGATCCTATGAACCCCACAAACACTCAAACACCTAAACGTTGCATTAAACGACTGTTTGATACAGTAATACAATTTTAATTGATTAAAAACCTCTACAAAAACCCAAGCTAGTTCATTTTACTCCTCTTATACCACTGCAATTTGCTCGTAAAAACGTTTTAAACACATATGAAAAGTTTTTTTTTTCCTTTTTACCAATTTCTAGCTACGATTTTTGTTTTTTGGACATTCACCATAATGAACTGTTCTTGTTCTCACTTATTGAATCCAATGCAATTCAATTTCTTGAATGGGAGCTTAGTGGTTAAGGCATTGGACTTTGGATTCAAAAGGTCATAAGAGCAAATTCCAGTCACACCAAGCTGCCACTCCTGGGCCCCTGTGCAAGGCCCTAATCTCCATAGCTGCTCAGTTGTATGAGTGAGATAAACACAAGTCACTCTGGATAAGGGTGTCTACCAAATGCCAAAAATGTAAATTCTTCTGATACCACAAAGTTACACAATGTGTAGAACGTCTTTGAAAGCTGTAGCATGAAATGTTCGCTTCACATGAACTAGGAGACCCAAACCTGTTCCAGCATGACCATGCCCCTGTGCACAAAGCCAGATCCATGGAGATATGACTGCACAAAGTATGTTCTTTTAGTGCTAATTGGTATGCGTGATATTTGCTAGATTAGCTTGAACTCTTTAGGAATTTCGAACTGCAAAAAAACGTGCAGGATACACAACCCCACTAAGAGACAAGACTAAGAATAAGAACCAGCCACAAAGTGATTTGCATCAGATTCATTTGAATAATGGTGTGCTTCAAGCTGTGACCTGAACAAGTGAACCAGTTTGCTAGTTGAGGTTAAAACACATAAACGTTTTTTTAAGTATGAACCGTCTTCATAGTATAAAATATTAGTATAAAATATCCATATCCACCTGAGGTCCCCTGGTGGTCTAGAGGTTAGGATGCGGCGCTCTCACCGCTGTGGTCCGGGTTCGATCCCCGGTCAGGGAACCAACCCCAGCCACTCTTATTGCCAGTCCCAAGCCTGGATAAATAGGGAGGGTTGTGTTAGGAAGGGCATCCAGCGTAAAAACATGTGCCAAATGAAACATGTGGATGGTCCGCTGTGGCGCCCCCTAATGGGAGAAGCCGAAAGAAAGTTTTATCCGTATCCACCTGAACATAAGATTGGCATGTGCTTCTAATAAGCTCTATAGCAAGAGACCTTCAACATCTTCCATCCTTGTAAAGCATATATTCATGGAGCTTGTGCACAGGGGCATGGTATTGGAACTGGTTTGGATCTCCTAGTTCAAGCGAGAATTTCATGTGTCTAAAGACGTCCTTTATAATTGTGTGTCTCAAAATTTGAGGCAACAGTTTGTGGATGAACCACATATGGAGGAAAAGTCATATGGTAAAGTGTAAAAGTACAAACGTATAAAAAAATGTGGCGTGGTCGGTTCAACTTAATTACTTTAATTACTCAACAACTTTGAAAGGAACAACAAATAATAATAGGAATAAAAAATAATAAGGAGAAGAATATGATGAAGAAGAAGAAAAAGAATATAATCTATTTAAGAGATTTCTGCACTTGTTTTAAACAATGGTTTGGGAACGTGGACTTGGTAGGGGTTTTTGTTGCTGATATTTTTGCTGAATCATCTCTTGTTTTTCTGTCTCTCCTTCAGGACTTTCATCTACTCGTTGCTGAATAAGGGACGGCCGTGTCCTCTGTTCATCATGGTATCAGCTGTGGTGTTCTGCTCGTTAAATGGTTTCCTGCAAGGGCATTACATGCTCCACTGTGCCCGGTTTGACGCCGATTGGCACACAGACATCCGCTTCATATCGGGTGAGAGCGACAGGCCAGAGTGAAGGCAGCAGCTGAAAACACACTGTGATAGGGATGCGTATCTCCATAATAAGGTCGATGCGATTCGCATCTCGATGCATAACCAACGATACGATACATTAAAGATACATATGAAGCAGCTACCGATGCGATACGATACGATTCAACTCCTATGACCAATTAACTCAACAAAATGCGATTCACTACAAAACGATTACGTAGAAAAATCTCTTTAATTCAACATGGTACTGATAGTTCACTTTTATTTCTTTGGTTGAGACTGTAAGTAAAATATTGATGAGGACGACGATGATCGTAATGAAGATGATGTTTAAAACCGTGTAGCAGTGACAAAATACATGAAGCACTTTGGGTTTGAGTCAAAAAGAACCCAGAGCAAACTCTGCCCAGACGTTCTTCCCTGTGAAGTGTAGACAGGATTTAGCTTTAAAAATGTAAATTGAGTGTAGGAAATGAGTAAAGGAACACATGACCGGGTGAGAACACTATCCAGCCGGAGGTCACTGGTGCTGGTGCCTCCCCCCCAGCAGTTCAGGTTAGGGTATTGTTTAAATGGTAATCATGGTCTCAGACACCTTTTGGTTAGAGATGGTCCTTGATGGCTTGCTGCGTCTCCCAGACTGAGACCTGAGCACAAAATGCAAACCGTCAACTGTACCATCAACATTACAGGAGGTATTGTGTATATATATATACATACATACAGTATATATCACAAAAGTATTGGGACACCTGTACAGTCATATGTGGTTCTTTCCAAAAGCTGAAGGCACACAATTGTATCTGATGTCTTTGGATGCTGTAGCATGAATTTGTCCCCTCACTCCTGAACTAGGAGACCCGAACATGTTCCAGCAAGACCATGCCCCAGGGCACTAACCAAACTTCATGAATATCTGCTTTAAATGGGTTGGAAGATGTGGAAGATCTCCAGCTATAGAGCGCCAAAATGACTTTAAAAATTCTAACACTTTGTATGAATGAGCACAAATCTCCAAAATCTAGTGGACCATCTTCCCAGAAGAGTGGAGCTTATTATAAGAGAAAATAGAGACTGAATGTGGTGAGATGTTCATAAAGCAGCACCTACCAGGCATATCCTCAGGTGTCCACAAACTTTTGGGTGTACGGTGTATTTTGTTAAAAAAAAGATAAGAAAAAGAATTAAATTCATTTTATATTAATAATAATTTCTATTTCTGGCAAGACTACAGACGTCTGGATCGTAGAAGTCTGGGGTGATTTTTTGTCCTGTGTTTTGTGTGGACCGTATATATGTTTTATTTACCATTTCCATTTTATGTTTCCTGAGGGTCCACGAGCGCTCGTTCATAAAATAGCGTTGTGTCTGTTTGTGTGCAGGTCTGTTCATGTTCTTCTCAGGAATGGCCATCAACATCCACAGCGACTATATCCTGAGGAATCTTAGAAAGCCGGGCGAGATCACTTACAAGATACCTGAGGGTACACACACACACACACACACGTTTTGCATAATCAGATTTGAGTGTATTTTGAAAAAAATATTGCATAGATATTTACATGGTCCTCTGTGTGTGTGTGTGTGTGTGTGTGTTATCTCAGGAGGAATGTTTGAGTGGGTGTCTGGTGCTAATTTTTTTGGGGAGATATTAGAGTGGTGTGGTTACGCCATGGCCACGTGGTCTCTGACCACCTTCTCCTTTGCTTTCTTCACCATGTGCTCCATCGGTCCCAGAGCTTATCACCACCACAGGTACTGTACAGGAACAGAGGATGAGTCTAACACACCAACACATGTATATGAGATAGATAGATAGATAGATAGATAGATAGATAGATAGATAGATAGATAGATAGATAGATAGATAGATAGATAGATAGATAGATAGATAGATAGATAGATAGATAGATAGACAGACAGACAGACAGACAGACAGACAGACAGACAGACAATTATTAAACAATAAATAAACAAAAATAAACAAGTTGTGTTAGTGTAATGTGGCAACATTATTATTATTAATTATAATATATTAAAATATCATTATATATTCACATAATCAATAATAATAATAGAATCAAAAGCCGCAATAGATAAATACACAAAACAACAACAACAAATAAATATGATGGCGGTAAATAACATTGTTTATATTATATTACAAACACTAGTATATTTATTTAAAAACTGAATACTTAAATAATTTTAATAATTAACACTTAATAAAATAATAATAGTATTGATAAAAAATAATTATGTGTATTAAAATAAATCATAATAATTTGTCTGTAAACAATCAGCCAACCAAATAAACAAACAAACAAGTAAACTAAATAATAATAAGGCAATAAATAATTGTGTCATTAAAAGTCTGTAAACATATAAAACTAAGAAAGAAATAAAACACTGTTACTGATTCCATTAATAATTTTTTTGTGGCGAAAGTGCAATGGCGTGTGAAGCCACAACAAAACAAACAAATAAAACCAATAAATATATTGTGATATTTATTGATCCAAGTTCATGTATAAGATCCAAAATGGCAGGTGAAGATCGGATCAGATTAGAAATCGATAGTAAAGGATAGATAGAAACCTGTGGATGAAACTGTACGCAGTGTGTGTGTGTGTGTGTGTGTTCATGTTTGCTGATGTTTGACAGCGTTTCTCTTGATGCTCTGAAGGTTCTACCTCAAGAAATTTGACAATTACCCAAAGTCGAGGAAGGCGGTGATCCCGTTTCTGCTCTGAGTGCAGATGGAGTGTGTGAGGATCCGGTGAGGAACAGATCCATGGAACATCAGGACTACATGAAGCCCCTTCAGCTGTATTTTATGTGTTTAAAAATGTGTTAAATAATAAAGATATTTTTTTCCTTCTTCCTATAAAAAGCTGAGAGTTCAGACACTGCAGTGGTCCATTGATTGTGTTTTCTTTATTGAATTTCCTGAAGTATTGTTTATATTTAACATTTCAAAGAGTATTAACATTCAGTTCACAGCACACGGTGACCACGCCCACTTCAGAAGGGCTCTGTGTGTCGGTCTTTGTAAAGGAGGCCTGGTCTCTGTGTAAGTTACGGTGATGGAGGCGTGGCCTCTGTCAGTTAGCATGAAGGAGGTGGAGCCTCTGTCTGTCAGTTAGCATGAAGGAGGTGTGGCTTCTGTGTGTCAGTGAGAATGAAGGAGGCGTGGTCTATGTCGGTTAGAATGAAAGAGGTGTGGCCTTTGTGTGTCAGTGAGAATGTAGGAGGCGTGGTCTATGCCGGTTAGAATGAAAGAGGTGTGGCCTTTGTGTGTCAGTGGAGGTAGGCGTGGTCTCTGTGTGTCATTGAGAATGAAAGAGGCGTGGCCTCTGTGTGTCAGTGGAGGCAGGCGTGGCCTCAATTAGTGACAGTGACGAAGACAAACTGTGAATCAATTTATTTAAAACATTAGTCTTTTACGGTGCTCAAGACCACAAAACAAAAATGTATTTAAATAATTTGCAACCATAAAAGAAACATTTTCACCAGACGCTCCACAGAGGAGACGCCGAGAAGCAGCTGCAGATTTAAAAACGTCCATCGATTACAGCTGTTTATCCGTTCGTTCTTCTCTCTTTGAGCTGCAGTTCGGAGCGGACGGATTTCTTCATCGCCTTCTGCAGGAGCCACGAGGCAGCATGGAGGCCCAGGAAAGCTCCGCCCGCCACCCACAACCAGTTCTTCCTCAGCCAGCTGGGGTTCCTCATCCTCAGTGAGCAGCTCTGAGAAGAGAGAGAGAAGGAAATCATGATTAGACCTGTACGAGGTTAATGACCAAACCCTCTGTCTGAGGCTCTCAGCCATGTGATCGCCCCAGGGTTAGCTCCGCCCACTCAACTGCTCATAATCACTTTAGAATGAAATGTGTCCTAATCATATTTAGATGTAACATGAATGGTTTTTTTTATTTGTTTGTTTTCTAATGTTTGTTTATTCAAATGTGTAAATTACATCTGGCCAAAAACAACATCTTTATGATGCACCAGATTTTTACAGTATTTACAGAATCGATCACAATATACAGCTCCGATAATCAACTGTTAATGAAATGATAAAAAAGCTATGATAAAATAATGTATATAATAATTTATAATCATATTTCACATCTACAAAATAAATGATTAATAATGTACCAATAAATAATAGAGTCATTTAAAGCCTACAAACAAATAAATAAATAATATGATTATTACATCATATTATCAACCTAATAACATATAATAATTACAATAAACTACTATAATAGAATTTTAATAAAGCAAATAAAATATAATACAAAATAAATTATAATGATTAACAACTAAAGTATTCTGCAGCTTGAACACAGATTTTGTACAAATAATTATGTTAAAAAATAAAATAAATAATTATAAAAAATTATTAAAAGCTTACTTATCGTCTCGGTCTGTTACTCCTTTGTCTTGGTTCCACTCGTCTTCTTGCTGGGTTCGGAGTTTGGAGGAGACACGTAGGACACGATGCCCGGCTCGGGAGGGGCGACGTTGTCTCTGTTCTGGCGCAGAAGCGGGTTCGATTTGATGTTGTACCAACCCCAGTGAATAAAGCCCAGACCTGAACCCATCACAATCAGAACCTTGTAGTTGTGCCAGAAGCTCTGGAGCTTGCTCATGGTCACGGCTGCAGGATGGAACGACGAGGAAAGAGACGATTAATCGTGCAGCACTAATTCCGAATAAAAAACTTTCACACCATCATTACATCCCACTCGTCATCTGGAGCGAGGCGCATTGCATTATGGGATTGTGCTCAGGTTTCATCATTAATATGATGTTGCTCTTGTTTTTTTTTTTTGGTTTTACAGGAACATGTACAGGAACATTTGTTTTACAGGAACATTTATATACTTATTTCATATTTAATAAAATAACAATTGATATTTAATATAATTGCGTACCATAATATAATAATAATTCTATTATACAATGTAAATGTTTTTATTTATTTATTTATTTATTTATTTATATAATTACATAATATAAATAATCTTTCTCCTGGGAAGTGGCAGCAGCACAGTAGACAAAATGTTGTTTCCTGATCACTTTATTATTGTTATAATCTGAACTACGATGTTTGCGGATGATATTGTGATTTGTGGTGAGAGTAGGGAGCAAGTGGAGAATTTGAATAATCAATTAATTATTTATATGATAAATTGATTTATAATGATTTAATTATAATTTATAGTAGAGGTCGACTGATTTATTGGCACTGAGAGAACTACCATCAAAAAACATTACCAATAGTTTTTCCTGGTTGCGTGTGCGTTGGAGCGGCCGGTGCCATTATACAGTATGAGAGCGGCCTCTAGAGGCGAATCACTGCCACCACATGTGACAAGTGAGACAAGTTCAAATGTAGCCTTCCCCCCCCCCCCCATTAATTTAGGATGTTACTGTTTTTATTTATTTGGAGATTTACTTTTTGCTCACTTTGTATGAATGTCTTATTTTTCTTAATATTTATTAATATAATGAATATATATTTATTTCATTTAGCACATTTTGAGGATACCGTTTTTATTTTTTGTAATCAAGATCAGTACTATTTTACATGGAGTTTTTTTTTTTAAACTATAGGTTGATTAAGCAGTTATCGGCAAGTACGGGTATCGGTATCGATTAAATCGGTCGACCTCTATTTATAGGATATATTTAATTATAATATTTTAATTAGTATTTAAATTGATGAGTACATTATAGTATGTCAATATTATTTACAGGGTATAGTTAATTATAAAACATTTTGAATTAGTATTTTTAGTATGTAGTTAGTTATAATAATTGATTTGTTTAATATTATACAGTTACTTATAGTCATTAATTTTAGTATTAGTTATGGTGAAAAGTCAGAATCAGTTCATCTCGCGATTTAGACGCGAATTATCCGCACTTATTTGCGCTTTTTTTACTTACATGATCCCAAAATATGTCTTTAATATAACTATATATTTCATTAAACTGAATAAAATTCCAGCTCACCTTCAGTTTTCTGCTGCTCCAGAGGCAGCAGCCATCTTGGGGTCCTTCAAGCCAAATCACTTCCGCATTGCCGACAAGTCCCGCCTCCTGCAAAGGGATTGGTCAGTAGCGCCGCACGCGCTAATTCACAGCTCGATGATTGGATGACTCTCAGCGGTGTGCACCAATCCAAGAGAAAAAGGCGGGGAATTCAAAAATAGTTTATTTTATATTAAATAAAAAAGATCGCATTTATAGTTATTTTATGAATTTACATATCCGATCTACATAATAATAATAATAATAATAATAATAATAATAATAATAATAATAATAATAATAATAATAGCACCTTTAAAAGTAATATATCAAAGCGCTTGCCAGGCATAGAAGGAAAAAAAAGTAATAAGGAAACGAATAAGAAAATAATAATAACAAGGGAAATAAAATAAGTAAAGAAACATCACAGAATACATCACAAAATGATAAAGATCACATAGAAGACATCTTCAAAAAAGTTTTAAGAGCAGATTTACAAACACTAAACATCTAATCTCAGTTAAAGAGAATTCCACAGCTTTGGTGCATGTAAAAAAGCCCGATTTCATTATAAGTTGATATTTAACACGATTCTAATTCGTGCTCATGCTAAGGGAGGATTTTTCAAAAAAAATAAACTCAAACGTGTAGACATTAAAAATTGTGTTGGGTCAAAATAAACAATTAAATGACCAGGATCGTTGCATAAAAACAAAAGGAACATGCACGAGTCTTTTAAAAACCATAAAACAGCAGGAGTTTCCAAACTTTTCCCAGGCTTTGGATATAATTATGCACTAAATTTGAGTTTATGGGTCTTTTGAGAGTTGAGTGTTTTTCCCTTCTTTCTTAAAGCGTCTGTTGTACCGGTTTCAAACAGTAGATGGCGCCAAATCACCATTAAATATTATAGCGACCTCAGTGCCTGTGAACGTAGAAAATATCTGAATATAAATTCAACACACACACACACACACACACACACACACACTGATCTGAGGGAAATTTCATTTCATTAAATATTTTATCAGGTTTTTTCAGTCAAACAATAAATAAAAATGATAAATATTGAAATAGTGTGTAGGTACAGTGTGAATGTGTGTGTGTGTGTGTGTGTGTGTGTGTGTGTGTGTGTGTGTGTGTTGGTGGGAGGAATAAAGACATAGATAGCCTCAGTAAGTAACACACACCCTGTACATTCCAGGGCAAAGAAAAAGAGTCGAGTCAGCGAAATTGGCATTCGGTATTAGAAAAACAAGGAAGAAGTGTGTGAGCCTGTGTGTGAGCATGTGTGTGTGTGTGTGTGAGTGCATGTTTAAAAGAAGAAAGTGAGAAAAAAAATGCAAGAAAGAGAAAGAAAAGAGGCTCTGAAGTTGTTCGGTTAATCTCCATAATTTACTGTGCTTCCTGGGGACGTGTTTAATTTCAAAGCACCCCAAAAAAAAAAAAAAAAAAAAAGAACTCAAGCCATTTTTGATTCGGCACTCGGCATGCTGGGAAGGTGGAGGACCAGCGGTGCCCTGGGGCCGAACACATCTGTGGGAGCAACATCTGTGGCCACGGATAATAATGTCAAGCTCTCACTCATTTTCTCTTTTTTTCTGTCTCTCACACACACACACACACACACACACACACACACACTCTTACTTAAGTTCAGATAAAAGAAAAAACAAGGCTTATCAGGGTTCACGCTCTGGTTTAGGAACTCGGTGTGCTATGTTTTTGTCGAACGTTGGAAGAACGTCAGTCGGCTTTTTTTTTTTTTCTTCCTTGTGAGTCTCTGGGTTCAGGGCAGCCAAGGCCAACAGTGTCTCTCACATGGCTCTGTTTGTGTGAACACAGCTGCACAACTGTTTTGGACAAGTGTTCTCTTTCTCTCTCTCTTTCTTGTCCTTTCTCTCCTTCTCTCTATCCCTCAGCCATCATCGTTCCCACACATGAAACCTGATCAGGATTCCAAGCTGTACCCTCCAGGATCCGTCCCGAATCGAAGCGCCGCCTGCCGCCTCGCTCTCCCGCGTCCTCCTGCTTCCTCCTGCCCTCCGTCTTGCACAACCCAGATGTTTTCCCTACCTGCATTCACACGTGAACAAGCGTGGACGTGATCATGGTGTAGGGTACGAATCCAGGAGCTGTTTTGGGATCCGGGTACAAAATGCTGTAGAGGATCATTGTTTGTTCTTTGTGGTGCGTGTGGCAACAACGACTTCAGCACGATGGGAAACAACTGATGTTTCTGTGATGCTTATGTGGGATTTTGAGTGATTCTTCTATCGTGTCTCAGTCATGGTCTGTCAAAGTCTTTTTATTTGGTAAAGAGAGTCTTTAAGGTTCTCATTCCTGGTTAGACACAGTTATTATGGTTCTTCCTTTTTATGTTGTCCAAACTTCTAAGGTTCACCCTCTTGGTATCCAAATCATTAATGGTTCTCAATTTTGGTAGGTCAACATCTTCAAGGTTCTTTCTCTTGGTTAGTCCAGGTTATTAAGTATCTCTCTCTTAGTTAGGTTAAGTCATGAATGTTCTCCAGTTTGGCAAGTCCCATTTATTAAGGTACTACCTTTTGGTTATTAAGGTTCTTCTCATTCTTGGTTGTCCAAATCTCCAAGGTTCTCCCACATATCACAAAAGTAAACTAAATGATCTGCTGCCAAAAGCCCCAGATGTATCAGTATCTTAAACATCAAGACCACATCGACCAAGATTCTTCCCATCATCAATACTGCTTACTGAGAACTTCAAATGTTGAATATTTTACATTTCAAAGACGTAAAGACCCAAAACCCTTCAATTAAAAGCCCAAATACATCAATCAAGTGTTTTTCCTTGAGCTATAATTGCACGTAAAACATGTAAAGGCACTTAAACCAGTTAAATCCCATCCTTTGACGACACACCATTCAGGGGAAGTGGAGTTTTACTTGTGTGTGTGTGTGTGTGTGTGTGTGTGTGTGTGTGTGTGCATGCACACACAGACACTTCCATTAATTCTGTTTCTGAGCCTCTAATTACTACGTGGGCCAAACACTCTGCCTTTGTTCGAACAGGCGACTGCTCCTGGAGTTCTCACGAGAAACGCCCACACACAATTTAGCATTGACCAGAAAGCCGCAATCCCCACGGTCGGATGCGTCTTGCAGTATGTCTCGGCTACTTACGCATATTTCACGAACGAATTCAAATCGACACCTTTGTACGAAAGAACACCTGTACTTCTACACACTCATCTTTCCCTCCATCCTGCTCTTCACTTTGACGTTATTGAACTGATTTGATTTCTAAAAGAATAAACAGAGCAAAAAAGCAAACAGAAAAAAAAAGTATTCTAATTTCTGTTCCTTAGACAAAATGGCATCAGTGAAAGAAATTAAAAGAAATTTGAGTTTTGTTCTCACTTGCTCTACAGAGCATAGAAGCTAGTGTTAGCTTATTAGCCCGCAGAGTGGTTATTATATAGCTAGCTGAACACAGTGCAGGTGTAGGGATGTGGTACCTAGTTCTTAATTTGCCATTAAAAACCACAGTAAGTGTGAACATACAGTAGTTTATGTTTAATACTAGATAACTAGCATCATATGTAAAACTTGAAATAACTAGCTTCATATGTAAAACTTAACTTAGATAACTAGTTTCATATTTAATACTGGATAACTAGTTTCATATGTAAAACTTAACTTAGATAACTAGCTTCATATTTAATACTGGATAACTAGCATCATATGTAAAACTTAACTTAGATAACTAGTTTTATATTTAATACTGGATAACTAGCTTCATATTTAATACTGGATAACTAGCATCGTATGTAAAACTTAACTTAGATAACTAGTTTCATATTTAATACAAGATAACTAGCATCATATGTAAAACTTAGATAACTAGCTTCATATTTAATACTGTATAAATAGCTTCATATGTAAAACTTAACTTAGATAACTAGCTTCATATTAGAAACTAGATAACTATCGTTATTTTTAATAATAGAAAACTAACTTTATATTTAAAACCTTCACCTAGATAACTAGCATTATATTTAAAAATAGATAACCAGCTTAATATTTAAAACCAAATAACTTTTATAGTCCTCTTTTGCACAGTACTGTATAATTAGTGTACAGTAGGTTTACTGGTCGGTGTTATTTTGTATTTTGTGTTATGTGTCTTGTGTTGTTTGTCTGCACTGTTTGCACTTGGTTGCACTCGATGCACTTCATGTATCTTTATGTTGTGTGTTGTAGCTCTATATTTTTAAGTGTAGCACCAGGGTTCTGGAGGAACATTGTCTCGTTTCTCTGTGTACTGTGTCAGATATATATAGTAGAAATGACAATAAAAGCTTCCTGACTTGACTTGACTAGATACCTAGCTTCATGTTTAATAGTAGATGACTAGCTTCATATTTAATTTCTTCATATTTATCTAGTATCTAGTAAAACTAGATAACTAGCTTAAACCTTAATTATTGATAACCAAATTCATATCTACAACCTTCAGCTGGATGACTAGCATTATATTTAAAACTTGATAACTAGCTTCATATGCAAACTAAATAACTATCACCATATTTAACACTTTAACCTGAATAACTAGCTTCTATTCGAAACTAGCTTTGCATTTTAAGTATAAATGCATTGTATGTAGAAATACCTGGGCAGTTATAGAGCACAGTGGATCTGTAGAAAGACTGATCAAAAAAAAAAAAAAGTTAGCATTAATGGATAGTCATGAAATGGTTCGCTAAGAGAAGTACATTGTGTGTGTGTGTGTGTGCGTGTGTTTAAGCATTTAATTCAACCCTTCCATTCTATCTGAGTAAGATGCAGGCCTTATCTGGATGTTGAATGTTTGTGTGTGTGTGTGTGTGTGTGTGTGTGTGTGTGAGTGATAAAGCAGCGCTGGATTTTGTAGGTGATCCAGAATAGGTGTTATCATAAGACGCGGTGTGTCATCTGCATTTGCGGCGGTGAGGTGAGACAGAATTCCCGTCATTTTTTTTTTTTTTTTTATAGAGGTGCGTCTTCTTTTCTTCCCGTGAGAGAAAAAGTGGGAGAGGAAGATGCTTTGGGCGAGCAGTTTTGGTTGAAGAACACCCACATATACACACATGCACTACTGTCTGAGTACACACACACACACACACACACACACACACTCCTGTCTGAGTACGAAGACCCGTCTGGGTGACTTTGCCTGTCTGCTGCCCCTCAGGCGAAACCAATTTCCCCTTCAATCACACTCAGACGCTCCTGCAGGACATGCTTGGACAAGAGGACACATCGTGGCTGTGGACGCTACGTCGTTATCCTAATCACACACTCACACACACACTCACACACGTCACCATATTTCCAGACGGCAGCTGATTCACAGCAATGATCCAATAACAGCCCTTGAGTCAGAAAACACAACATCGTCTCTGTCTCATGGGATTACACGGATTAATCATTAAAACTCTTGAAGATTGATGGGATGTTATCTGGATCTGTCCATCATTTTATCACTTCTTAAAAATGAAAAAGAAACAACAGGAAAAAAGCTTAGAAAGAAGTAACTGTTGCATCCCTGAGCGGAATTTCACAAAAACACGATAATTCTGCTTAAATCCTGTGTTTTAAATAAAAAATTATTGTTATCCATTTACAGATACGTCATGCTGTGGGGTGTCTGTGCAGCAAGTGCGATCCTGATGCAGCCTCAGAAGCCTCCTGCTTTAGTTGGAAAACATACCAACTTCTACTAAGCGCTGACCCTGGAGACTACCTCCACTGATACATAATATGGCAAAGGTATTGGGACACCTGACTTTTTCAACCATATGTGGTTCTTCCCCAAACTGTTCCCGCAAAATTGGAAGCGGACAATTGTATTGTCTCTGGATGGTAGCATGAAAATTTCCCTTTAATTGAACTAGGAGACCTAAATCCGTTCTAGCTCCTCGAAGAAATGCTTACTATGTGTTGGAAGATGTGGAAGGTCTCCTGCTATAGAGCTCTTAACCCCACTGAACACCTTTGGGATGATTTTTTTTAAAACTGACTGCACCCCAGGCCTCCTTCACACGTGCACACACGCATGTGCAAACACCTGACTGTGACTCATCATGGTAAGATTTGAGTAATGGTTAGTCAGGATTCAGTTGGAAAATTGCTGACGGTGCTCAATCTTCACCTCCACCCTGTAAAGGTGAGTGAAAAAGTAAAAGTTCAGCAGCTAATAACTTTCTAATAATAAAACAATTCCTTTTGTTTTATGGTAAGGAGTCTCTGATATAAAATAATGATATTCCAATATTCAGTGAGTATGTGAGTAGTGAGAGTCAGTGACAGACAATTAGAGGTAGTAAGTGGCTCTAAGAGACAGCAAGAGAGAGTGAGAGGCGTTATGAGTCAGTGAGAGACTGCAAGAGAAAGCAAGAGACATTGAGAGGCTCTGAAATAGAGAGAGAGAGAGAGAGAGAGAGAGAGAGAGAGAGAGAAAGGCTCTAAGAGGCATCAAGGGACAGAAAGAGGCTCTAAAAGGCGAAAAGACAGACAGATAGATAGATAGATAGATAGATAGATAGATAGATAGATAGATAGATAGATAGATAGATAGATAGATAGATAGATAGATAGATAGATAGATCCACAAACATAGGCAATAAGGCATGCAAATAATACCACTAAATACTAAAGATGTAACGGTACGTTACGGTACGTCCACATACTGGGAGAAAGGTAGTGTTGTGTCCAGAGTAACAGGATTAAAGTCTTCAGAAATTAACAACAGCGCCTTGGGTGTTGTGTTTGTAACCTGTTTGTTGTTGTGACTTAAACCTTGCAACAGTGGACTGTATGAGGTCTTACGCTACCTCCGTGTCGGCACATGGGGGGACGTAAACAATGTGAGCAATGGCATGTCCAAACTCTCTGGGCAAGTAATAGTGACGCCTGAAGTTCGATGTCCCTGCAGCACATAATGCTCACATGTCCAGGATTACACCACCTCATGTTCACATATATGGCGAGTCCTCCTTCGCTCCACTCCCCGTAGGCTTTAGTGTCTCTGTCCGCCCTGACTGTGCTGAAGCCGGTAGCTCCACGTTAGCATCCGGAATGCTAGAGGCATCAAGAGATAGTGAGAGGCTCTCAAAGAAATCAAGAGACAGCAAGAGACTCTAAGAGGCAGTGAGAGACAGCAAGATGCTCTAAAAGGCAGCCAGAGACTGCCAGAGACAGTGATAGGCTACAGGAGACAGCAAGAGATATTGGAAGACAGCAAGAGCTTCTAAAAGGCATCAAGAGATAGCGAGAGGCTCTAAGAGGCAGCAAGAGACTGCCAAAGGCTCTTAAAGGAAGTGAGAGAGTAAGAAGCTCTATGAAGCAGCAAGAGAAAGTGAAAGGCTCTAAGAGGCAGCAAGAGACATCAAGTGGATATAAGAGACAGCAAGAGAAACCAACAGACATTAAGAGACACAGAGAGCTCTAAAAGACAGTGGGAGACTGCAAAAGTCTCTAAGAGGGAGTGAGACTATAAGAATACTGTAAGAGGCTATAAGAGGCAGTGAGAGAGAGAATTAGAGGCTCTAAAAGGCAGTAAGAATAATATACAAGGGTCTAAGGGACAGCAAGAGGCAGCCAGAGACATTGAAATTCTACAAGAGACAGCAAGAAACATTAAGAGACAACAAGAGGCTCTAAGAGGCAGTGAGGAAGTGAGAGAGTAAGAAGCTCTATGAAGCAGCAAGAGACAGTGAAAGGCTAAAAGAGACAGCAAGAGAAAGCAAAAAACATTGAGAGGCTACAAGAGACAGCAAGAGACATTAAGAGACAACGATAGGCTCTAAAAGGCATCAAGAGACAGTGTGAGGCTCTAAAAGACAGTGAGAGACATTTAAAGGCTTTAAGAGGCAGCGAAAGACATTGAGAGGCTATAAGTGGCAGCAAGCGACATTTAGAGGATATAAAAGGCAGCAAGAGACATTGTGAGATAGTGGGAGACTCTAAGAGACAGTGGGAGGCAGTGACATCTATTTGTTTTAATCCATTAAAAGTATCTGTATAAAAGTTGTTTTTAAAAAGTGTGGCAAATTTGACAGAAGCATTGAAAATGGCTCAAATGCTGGAAAATGCAGCTTATGGAGCTCGCTAATGGCTCGGCCTACTCCGCTCATCTTTTGTGACGTGTCACGTTTCAGCGTTGACAGGTTTATACGCGAGCGGTTGATCTTGTGTCACCTTTTGACAGCGTCAACTATCCTCATTACAATGAACAACAACGGGGTACTTTCATTTTTTTCATGTGTCTGTGCAGGGTGTGTTTGTTTGTGCATGCTTATATGAACGTCTACATGTGTGTGTGTATGTGATGGGGGGGTGTTTGTGCACGTGTCTTTAATTGTGTGTGTGTGTGTGTGTGTTTATGTGTGTTTAGAAGGACACACCTGGCAGCTCCGCTTTGTTCCAGAGTCGGCACCGAGACGATTTCCCAGACTAAAACATCAATGGCTACTAATACCCGTGAGAGACCTCACTCTCTCTCTCGCTCTCCTTCGCTCACTTCTCATTTGGACATTCTTTCCCTCTCTCACTCTCTTTCTATCTTTTATTCCCTGGTGATAATCATGCAGCACAACTTTCTGGGCTTTTTATTTTTTCTGAAGGGAGTTTTGGCAACGTGCGATCTTGTTTTGGATTTGGAGATCATTCACACGGCACACACCCCACAGCCGTACCTGCAACGACAGGTTAGGATTCGAAGGAGTGTGATTGTATGTGTGTGTATGTGTCTGTGTGTGTATGTGTGAGACACACCCCATTCTGGCGGCTACTGCTTAAGCTAAGCGTATCATGTCATGCCAGGAAAATCCAGCCATCGGGGCAGGTGACATCATCCAGGGAAACCTCTGATGTGCTCTGCTGGGTTTTTGGGGGGGTCTGGGAAGGATTTATGTGTGTGTGTGTGTGTGTGTGTGTGTGTTTAAGGGGTCTGATTAGTGAGAGCATCTCTCCTCAGAAAAGCTGAGAGACTAAATTATACTGCATGCAATGTGTGTGTGTGTATGTGATGGGGGTGTTTGTGCACGTGTCTTTAATTGTGTGTGTGTGTGTGTGTGTGTGTGTGTGTGTGTGTGTGTGTGTGTGGTTGGGGGTGACTTCAGGCAATTTGCTGAATCAGAATGTGTTTGTGTGTGTCTAAAGAACTGTAGCCAAGTTGCTACATCAGAACCAGAATCTGTGTGTGTGTGTGTGTGTATGTGTGTGTGTGTATGTGTCTGTGTGTAAGAGTAAGAAGCGTCAGACAAGTTGCTGCATCAGATGCAGAATCTTCATGTGTGTGTGTGTGTGTGTGTGTGTGTGTGTGTGTGTGTGTGTGTGTATGTGTGTGTGTGTGTATGTGTGTGTGTGTGTTTGTAAGGAACTTCAGGCAAGTTACTGCATCAGAACCTATATATATATATATATATATATATATATATATATATATATATATATATATATATATATATATATATATATATATATATATATATATATATATATATATATATATATATATATATATATATATATATATATATATATATATATATATATATATATATATATATATATATATATATATATATATATATATATATATATATATATATATATATATATATATATATATATATATATATATATATATATATATATATATATATATATATATATATATATATATATATATATATATATATATATATATATATATATATATATATATATATATATATATATATATATATATATATATATATATATATATATATATATATATATATATATATATATATATATATATATATATATATATATATATATATATATATATATATATATATATATATATATATATATATATATATATATATATATATATATATATATATATATATATATATATATATATATATATATATATATATATATATATATATATATATATATATATATATATATATATATATATATATATATATATATATATATATATATATATATATATATATATATATATATATATATATATATATATATATATATATATATATATATATATATATATATATATATATATATATATATATATATATATATATATATATATATATATATATATATATATATATATATATATATATATATATATATATATATATATATATATATATATATATATATATATATATATATATATATATATATATATATATATATATATATATATATATATATATATATATATATATATATATATATATATATATATATATATATATATATATATATATATATATATATATATATATATATATATATATATATATATATATATATATATATATATATATATATATATATATATATATATATATATATATATATATATATATATATATATATATATATATATATATATATATATATATATATATATATATATATATATATATATATATATATATATATATATATATATATATATATATATATATATATATATATATATATATATATATATATATATATATATATATATATATATATATATATATATATATATATATATATATATATATATATATATATATATATATATATATATATATATATATATATATATATATATATATATATATATATATATATATATATATATATATATATATATATATATATATATATATATATATATATATATATATATATATATATATATATATATATATATATATATATATATATATATATATATATATATATATATATATATATATATATATATATATATATATATATATATATATATATATATATATATATATATATATATATATATATATATATATATATATATATATATATATATATATATATATATATATATATATATATATATATATATATATATATATATATATATATATATATATATATATATATATATATATATATATATATATATATATATATATATATATATATATATATATATATATATATATATATATATATATATATATATATATATATATATATATATATATATATATATATATATATATATATATATATATATATATATATATATATATATATATATATATATATATATATATATATATATATATATATATATATATATATATATATATATATATATATATATATATATATATATATATATATATATATATATATATATATATATATATATATATATATATATATATATATATATATATATATATATATATATATATATATATATATATATATATATATATATATATATATATATATATATATATATATATATATATATATATATATATATATATATATATATATATATATATATATATATATATATATATATATATATATATATATATATATATATATATATATATATATATATATATATATATAAAACACAGTCTCAAACGTCTCCTTTAATAAATGCAACATGTTTCTTAAATGACGAAATGAGTATATTTTCCTACATTTAGAGAACAATGCAAACAAGATGCATTTGCCGCTATGATTACATCTGCTACAATGGATTCCAGATTGTTCTACATAAATACAGACAAGTTTCCTGATCAAATCGTTTATTTCTCAAGTAGTTTTTTAAAAGAATGTTTTACTCGTCAGTGTTTTGGGGATAAGCTTGGCTCTGCTAATCTCAGCTTATAATTCACTTACACTATACACTAATCACTTACACAATACACTAATCACTTACACTAATCACTTACACTAATCACTTACACTATACACTAACCATTTACAATATACACTAATCACTTACACTATACACTAACCACTTACACTATACACTAATCACTTACACTATACACTAATCACTTAAACTATACACTAATCACTTACACTATACACTAACCATTTACAATATACACTAATCACTTACACCATACACTAACCACTTACACTATACACTAATCACTTACACAATACACTAACCATTTACACTATACACCAATCACTTACACAATACACTAATCACTTACACAATACACTAATCACTGACACTATACACTAATCACTGACACTATACACTAACCACTTACACTATACACCAACCACTTACACTATACACTAATCACTTACACAATACACTAATCACTGACACTATACACTAACCACTTACACTGTTTACTAATCACTTACACTATACACTAATCACTTACACAATACACCAACCACTTACACTATACACCAATCACTTACACAATACACTAATCACTTACACTATACACTAACCACTTACACTATACACCAACCACTTACACTATACACTAATCACTTACACTATACACCAATCACTTACACAATACACTAATCACTTACACTATACACTAACCATTTACACTATACACTAATCACTTACACTATACACTAATCACTTACACTATACACTAACCATTTACACTATACACCAATCACTTACACTATACACTAATCACTTACAATATACACTAATCACTTACACAATACACTAACCACTTACACTATACACTAATCACTTACACTATACACTAATCACTGACACTATAGACTAACCATTTACACTATACACCAATCACTTACACAATACACTAATCACTTACACAATACACCAATCACTGACACTATACACTAATCACTGACACTATACACTAACCACTTACACTATACACCAACCACTTACACTATACACCAATCACTTACACAATACACTAATCACTGACACTATACACTAACCACTTACACTGTTTACTAATCACTTACACTAATCACTGACACTATACACTAATCACTTACACAATACACTAACCACTTACACTATACACTAATCACTTACACAATACACTAATCACTTACACTAATCACTGACACTATACACTAACCATTTACACTATACACTAACCATTTACACTATACACTAATCACTTACACTATACACTAATCACTTACACTATACACTAATCACTTACACTAATCACTGACACTATACACTAACCATTTACACTATACACTAACCACTTACACTATACACTAATCACTTACACCATACACTAATCACTGACACTATACACTAACCACTTACACTGTTTACTAATCACTTACACTATACACCAATCACTTACACCATACACCAATCACTTACACCATACACTAATCACTTACACAATACACTAACCACTTACACTATACACTAATCACTTACACTATACACTAATCACTTACACTATACACCAATCACTTACACTATACACTAACCATTTACAATATACACTAATCACTTACACCATACACCAACCACTTACACTATACACTAATCACTTACACAATACACTAACCACTTACACTATACACTAATCACTTACACAATACACTAATCACTTACACAATACACTAATCACTTACACTATCACTTACACTAATCACTTACACAATACACTAACCATTTACACTATACACTAACCACTTACACAATACACTAACCACTTACACTATACACTAATCACTTACACTAATCACTTACAATACACTAATCACTTACACTATACACTAACCACTTACACAATACACTAATCACTTACACTATACACTAACCACTTACACTATACACTAATCACTTACACTAATCACTTACACTATACACTAATCACTTAAACTATACACTAATCACTTACACTATACACTAACCATTTACAATATACACTAATCACTTACACTATACACTAACCACTTACACTATACACTAATCACTTACACATACACTAATCACTTACACAATACACTAATCACTTACACACTATACACTAACCACTTACACTATACACTAATCACTTACACTATACACTAATCACTTACACAATACACTAATCACTTACACTATACACCAATCACTTACACTATACACTAACCACTTACACTGTTTACTAATTACTTACACTATACACTAATCACTTACACCATACACTAACCACTTACACTATACACTAATCACTTACACAATACACCAACCACTTACACTATACACCAATCACTTACACTATACACCAACCACTTACACTATACACTAATCACTTACACTATACACTAATCACTGACACTATACACTAACCACTTACACTGTTTACTAATTACTTACACTATACACTAATCACTTACACAATACACCAACCACTTACACAATACACTAATCACTGACACTATACACCAACCACTTACACTATACACTAATCACTTACACTATACACCAATCACTTACACTATACACCAACCACTTACACAATACACTAATTACATACACTATACACTAATCACTTACACTATACACCAATCACTTACACCATACACTAACCACTTACACTATACACTAATCACTTACACAATACACTAACCACTTACACTATACACTAATCACTTACACTATACACTAACCACTTACACTATACACTAATCACTTACACTATACACCAACCACTTACACTATACACTAATCACTTACACTATACACTAACCACTTACACTATACACCAATCACTTACACTATACACCAACCATTTACACTATACACTAACCATTTACAATATACACCAATCACTTACACAATACACTAACCACTTACACTGTTTACTAATTACTTACACTATACACTAACCACTTACACTATACACTAATCACTTACACAATACACTAACCACTTACACTATACACCAATCACTTACACACTATACACTAACCACTTACACTATACACTAATCACTTACACAATACACTAATCACTTACACTATCACTTACACTATACACTAACCACTTACACTATACACTAATCACTTACACAATACACCAATCACTTACACTATACACCAATCACTTACACTATACACTAATCACTTACACTATCACTTACACTATACACCAATCACTTACACTATACACCAACCACTTACACTATACACCAATCACTTACACTATACACCAACCACTTACACTATACACTAATCACTTACACAATACACTAATCACTTACACTATACACTAATCACTTACACAATACACTAACCACTTACACTATACACTAATCACTTACACTATACACTAATCACTTACACTAATCACTGACACTATACACCAATCACTTACACAATACACTAATCACTTACACTATCACTTACACTATACACTAACCACTTACACTATACACTAATCACTTACACTATACACTAATCACTTACACTATACACCAACCACTTACACAATACACCAACCACTTACACCATACACCAACCACTTACACAATACACTAATCACTTACACTATACACCAATCACTTACACTATACACTAACCACTTACACAATACACTAATCACTTACACTATACACCAATCACTTACACTATACACTAACCACTTACACAATACACTAATCACTTACACTATACACTAACCACTTACACTATACACTAACCACTTACACTATACACTAATCACTTACACAATACACTAACCACTTACACTATACACTAACCACTTACACTATACACTAACCACTTACACAATACACTAATCACTTACACTATACACTAACCACTTACACAATACACTAATCACTTACACTATACACCAACCATTTACACTATACACTAACCACTTACACAATACACTAACCACTTACACTATACACTAATCACTTACACTATACACTAACCATTTACACTATACACTAACCACTTACACTATACACTAACCATTTACAATATACACTAACCACTTACACTATACACTAATCACTTACACTATACACTAATCACTTACAATATACACTAATCACTTACACTATCACTTACACTATACACCAATCACTTACACATACACTAATCACTTACACTATCACTTACACTATACACTAATCACTTACACTAATCACTTACACAATACACTAACCACTTACACTATACACCAACCACTTACACTGTTTACTAATTACTTACACTATACACCAATCACTTACACAATACACTAACCACTTACACTATACACTAATCACTTACACTAATCACTTACACTATACACTAATCACTTACACTATACACTAATCACTTACACTATACACCAACCACTTACACTATACACTAACCACTTACACTATACACTAATCACTTACACTATACACTAATCACTTACACTATACACTAACCACTTACACTGTTTACTAATTACTTACACTATACACTAATCACTTACACAATACACTAACCACTTACACTATACACTAATCACTTACACAATACACTAACCACTTACACTATACACCAATCACTTACACTATACACCAACCACTTACACTATACACTAATCACTTACACTATACACTAATCACTGACACTATACACTAATCACTTACACTAATCACTTACACAATACACTAATCACTTACACTATACACCAATCACTTACACTATACACCAATCACTTACACATACACTAATCACTTACACTATCACTTACACTAATCACTTACACTATACACTAACCACTTACACTATACACCAATCACTTACACAATACACTAACCACTTACACTATACACTAATCACTTACACTATACACTAACCATTTACACTATACACTAATCACTTACACTATACACTAATCACTTACAATATACACTAATCACTTACACAATACACTAACCACTTACACTATACACTAATCACTTAAACTATACACTAATCACTGACACTATAGACTAACCATTTACACTATACACTAACCACTTACACAATACACTAATCACTTACACAATACACTAATCACTGACACTATACACTAATCACTGACACTATACACTAACCACTGACACTATACACTAACCACTTACACTATACACTAATCACTTACAATATACACTAACCACTTACACAATACACTAATCACTGACACTATACACTAACCACTTACACTGTTTACTAATCACTTACACTATACACTAATCACTTACACAATACAATAACCATTTACACTATACACTAATCACTTACACTATACACTAATCACTTACAATATACACTAATCACTTACACAATACACCAACCACTTACACTATACACTAATCACTTACACTATACACCAATCACTGACACTATACACCAATCACTTACACTATCACTTACACTATACACCAACCACTTACACAATACACCAATCACTTACACAATACACTAATCACTGACACTATACACTAATCACTGACACTATACACCAACCACTTACACTATACACCAACCACTTACACTATACACCAATCACTTACACAATACACTAATCACTGACACTATACACCAACCACTTACACTGTTTACTAATCACTTACACTATACACCAATCACTTACACAATACACCAATCACTTACACTATACACCAATCACTTACACAATACACTAATCACTTACACAATACACTAATCACTTACACTATACACTAACCACTTACACTATACACCAATCACTTACACTATCACTTACACTATACACTAATCACTTACACTATCACTTACACTATACACTAACCATTTACACTATACACTAATCACTTACACCATACACTAATCACTTACACTATACACCAATCACTTACACTAATCACTTACACCATACACCAATCACTTACACCATACACCAACCACTTACACTATACACCAATCACTGACACTATACACCAACCATTTACACTATACACCAACCATTTACACTATACACCAATCACTTACACTATACACCAACCACTTACACCATACACCAATCACTTACACTATACACCAATCACTGACACTATACACCAACCACTTACACTGTTTACTAATCACTTACACTAATCACTGACACTATACACCAATCACTTACACAATACACCAACCACTTACACAATACACCAATCACTTACACATACACTAATCACTTACACTAATCACTTACACCATACACCAATCACTTACACCATACACCAATCACTTACACTATACACCAACCACTTACACTATACACTAATCACTTACACTATACACCAATCACTTACACTAATCACTTACACCATACACCAATCACTGACACTATACACTAACCACTTACACTGTTTACTAATTACTTACACTATACACCAATCACTTACACAATACACTAACCACTTACACTATACACTAATCACTGACACTATACACCAATCACTTACACAATACACCAACCACTTACACTATACACTAATCACTTACACTATACACCAACCACTTACACTATACACCAATCACTTACACTATACACCAATCACTTACACTATCACTTACACTATACACTAACCACTTACACTGTTTACTAATTACTTACACTATACACCAATCACTTACACTAATCACTTACACTATACACCAACCACTTACACTATACACTAATCACTTACACAATACACTAACCACTTACACTATACACCAATCACTTACACATACACCAACCACTTACACTATACACTAACCACTTACACTATACACTAATCACTTACACTATACACTAATCACTGACACTATACACTAACCACTTACACTGTTTACTAATTACTTACACTATACACTAATCACTTACACAATACACTAACCACTTACACTATACACTAATCACTTACACAATACACTAACCACTTACACTATACACCAATCACTTACACTATACACCAACCACTTACACTATACACTAATCACTTACACTATACACTAATCACTGACACTATACACTAACCATTTACACTATACACTAACCACTTACACAATACACTAATCACTTACACTATACACCAATCACTGACACTATACACCAATCACTTACACTACACTAATCACTTACACTAATCACTTACACTAATCACTTACAATATACACTAACCACTTACACTATACACTAATCACTTACACTACACTAATCACTTACACTATACACTAATCACTTACACTAATCACTTACAATATACACTAACCACTTACACCATACACCAATCACTTACACTATACACTAATCACTTACACTATACACCAACCACTTACACTATACACTAACCACTTACACTATACACTAATCACTTACACTACACTAATCACTTACACCATACACCAATCACTTACACAATACACCAACCACTTACACCATACACTAACCACTTACACTATACACTAATCACTTACACTAATCACTTACACAATACACTAATCACTTACACTATACACTAATCACTTACACTAATCACTTACACCATACACCAATCACTTACACAATACACTAATCACTTACAATATACACTAATCACTTACACTATACACTAACCACTTACACTATACACTAATCACTTACACTATACACTAATCACTTACACATACACTAATCACTTACACTATACACTAACCATTTACACTATACACTAACCACTTACACTATACACTAATCACTTACACAATACACTAACCACTTACACTATACACCAACCACTTACACAATACACCAACCACTTACACTATACACTAATCACTTACACTATACACTAACCACTTACACAATACACTAATCACTTACACTATACACTAACCATTTACACTATACACTAATCACTTACACTATACACCAACCACTTACACTATACACTAATCACTTACACTATACACTAACCATTTACACTATACACTAACCACTTACACTATACACTAACCATTTACAATATACACTAACCACTTACACTATACACTAATCACTTACAATATACACTAATCACTTACACTAATCACTTACACATACACTAATCACTTACACTATACACCAATCACTTACACAATACACTAATCACTTACACTATACACCAATCACTTACACTATACACTAATCACTTACACAATACACTAACCACTTACACTATACACCAATCACTTACACTATACACCAACCATTTACACTATACACCAATCACTTACACTATACACTAATCACTTACAATATACACTAATCACTTACACAATACACTAACCACTTACACTATACACTAATCACTTACACTATACACTAATCACTTACACTATACACTAATCACTTACACTATACACTAATCACTTACACTATACACCAATCACTTACACTATACACTAATCACTTACAATATACACCAATCACTTACACTATACACTAACCACTTACACTATACACTAATCACTTACACATACACCAACCACTTACACTATACACCAATCACTTACACTAATCACTATACACTAATCACTTACACTATACACCAACCACTTACACTATACACTAATCACTTACACAATACACTAATCACTTACACTATCACTTACACTATCACTTACACTATACACTAACCACTTACACTATACACCAATCACTTACACTATACACTATACACCAATCACTTACACTATACACTAACCACTTACACAATACACCAATCACTTACACTATACACTAACCACTTACACTATACACTAACCACTTACACTATACACTAATCACTTACACAATACACTAATCACTTACACCATACACTAACCACTTACACTATACACTAACCACTTACACTATACACCAATCACTTACACTATACACTAACCATTTACACTATACACTATACACCAATTACTTACACTATACACTAATCACTTACACTATACACTAATCACTTACACTATACACTAATCACTTACACTATACACTAACCACTTACACATACACTAATCACTTACACTATACACTAATCACTTACACAATACACTAATCACTTACACTATACACTAATCACTATACACTAATCACTTACACAATACACTAACCACTTACACAATACACCAACCACTTACACCATACACTAATCACTTACACTATACACTAACCATTTACACTATACACCAATCACTTACACCATACACTAATCACTTACAATATACACTAATCACTTACACAATACACTAACCACTTACACTATACATTAATCACTTAAACTATACACTAATCACTGACACTATAGACTAACCATTTACACTATACACCAACCACTTACACAATACACTAATCACTTACACAATACACCAATCACTGACACTATACACCAATCACTGACACTATACACCAATCACTGACACTATACACCAACCACTTACACTATACACTAATCACTTACAATATACACTAACCACTTACACAATACACTAATCACTGACACTATACACTAACCACTTACACTGTTTACTAATCACTTACACTATACACTAATCACTTACACACTATACACTATACACTAACCATTTACACTATACACTAATCACTTACACTATACACTAATCACTTACAATATACACTAATCACTTACACAATACACTAACCACTTACACTATACACTAATCACTTACACTATACACTAATCACTGACACTATACACCAACCATTTACACTATACACCAATCACTTACACAATACACTAATCACTTACACAATACACTAATCACTGACACTATACACCAATCACTGACACTATACACCAACCACTTACACTATACACTATACACCAACCACTTACACTATACACTAATCACTTACACAATACACTAATCACTGACACTATACACTAACCACTTACACTGTTTACTAATCACTTACACTATACACAACCACTTACACTATACACCAATCACTTACACCATACACCAACCACTTACACTATACACCAATCACTTACACAATACACTAACCACTTCACACTATACACCAATCACTTACACTATACACCAACCACTTACACTATACACCAACCACTTACACACTATACACTAACCACTTACACTATACACTATACACCAACCACTTACACTATACACTATACACCAATCACTTACACTATACACCAATTACTTACACTATACACTAACCACTTACACTATACACCAATTACTTACACTATACACCAATCACCCACACTATACACTATACACCAATCACTTACACTATACACCAACCACTTCACACTATACACTATACACCAATTACTTACACCATACACCAACCACTTACACTATACACTAATCACTTCACACAATACACCAATCACTTACACTATACACCAATCACTTACACAATACACCAACCACTTCACACTATACACCAATCACTTACACTATACACTAATCACTTACACTATACACCAATCACCCACACTATACACTATACACCAACCACTTACACTATACACCAATCACCCACACTATACACTAACCACTTACACTATACACTAATCACTATACACTAATCACTATACACTAACCACTTACACAATACACCAATCACCCACACTATACACTAATCACTTACACTATCACTTACACTATCACTTACACTAATCACTTACAATATACACTAATCACTTACACTATACACCAATCACCCACACTATACACTAACCACTTACACAATACACCAATCACTTACACTATACACTAATCACTTACACTATACACTAACCACTTACACAATAAACTAATCACTTACACCATACACCAACCACTTACACTATACACCAACCACTTACACTATACACTAATCACTTACACAATACACTAACCACTTACACTATACACCAACCACTTACACTATACACCAACCACTTACACAATACACTAATCACTTACACTATACACTAACCACTTACACAATACACTAATCACTTTCACTATACACTAACCATTTACACTATACACCAACCACTTACACAATACACTAACCACTTACACTATACACTAATCACTTACACTATACACTAACCATTTACACTATACACAACCACTTACACTATACACTAACCATTTACAATATACACTAACCACTTACACTATACACTAATCACTTATACTATACACTAATCACTTACACTAATCACTTACAATATACACTAATCACTTACACTAATCACTTACACCATACACCAATCACTTACACAATACACTAATCACTTACACTATACACCAGCCACTTACACTATACACCAATCACTTACACTATACACTAACCACTTACACTGTTTACTAATTACTTACACTATACACCAATCACTTCACACAATACACTAACCACTTACACTATACACCAATCACTTCACACAATACACTAATCACTTACACATACACTAATCACTTACACTATACACTAACCATTTACACTATACACTAATCACTATACACTAACCATTTACAATATACACTAACCACTTACACTATACACTAATCACTTATACTATACACTAATCACTTACAATATACACTAATCACTTACAATATACACTAACCACTTACACACTATACACTAATTACTTACACTATACACTAGCCACTTACACTATACACTAATCACTTACACTATACACAATCACTTACACTAATCACTTACACTATACACTAATTACTTACACTCTACACTAATCACTCTACACTAACCACTTACACACTATACACTAATCACTTCACACAATACACTAACCACTTACACTATACACTAATCACTTACACTATACACTATACACCAACCACTTACACTATACACTAATCACTTACACTATACACTAATCACTGACACTATACACTAACCACTTACACTATACACTAATCACTTACACTATACACTATACACTAATCACTTACACTAATCACTTACACTATACACAATCACTTACACTACACTAACCACTTACACACTATACACTAATCACTTACACTATACACTAATCACTTACACAATACACCAATCACTTACACTAACCACTTACACACTATACACCAATTACTTACACTCTACACTAACCACTTACACTATACACTAATCACTTACACTATACACTAATCACTTACACAATACACTAACCACTTACACTATACACTAATCACTTACACTATACACTAACCACTTACACTGTACACTAATCACTTACACAATACACCAACCACTTACACTATACACTAACCACTTACACTATACACCAATCACTTACACTAATCACTTACACTATCACTTACACTAATCACTTACACTATACACCAACCACTTACACAATACACTAATCACTTACAATATACACTAATCACTTACACTATACACTAACCACTTACACTATACACTTATCACTTACACTATACACTAACCACTTACACAATACACTAATCACTTACACTATACACTAATCACTTACACTATACACTAACCACTTACACTATACACTAACCACTTACACTATACACTAATCACTTACACAATACACTAACCACTTACACTATACACTAACCACTTACACTATACACTAACCACTTACACAATACACTAATCACTTACACTACACTAACCACTTACACAATACACTAATCACTTACACTATACACTATACACTAACCATTTACACTATACACTAACCACTTACACAATACACTAACCACTTACACTATACACTAATCACTTACACTATACACTAACCATTTACACTATACACTAACCACTTACACTATACACTAACCATTTACAATATACACTAACCACTTACACTATACACTAATCACTTACAATATACACTAATCACTTACAATATACACTAACCACTTACACAATACACTAATCACTTACACTATACACCAGCCACTTACACTATACACTAATCACTTACACTATACACCAACCATTTACACTATACACTAACCACTTACACTATACACTAACCATTTACAATATACACTAATCACTTACACTATACACTAATCACTTACAATATACACTAATCACTTACAATATACACTAACCACTTACACAATACACTAATCACTTACACTATACACTAGCCACTTACACTATACACTAATCACTTACACTATACACTAACCATTTACACTATACACCAACCACTTACACTATACACTAACCATTTACAATATACACTAATCACTTACACTATACACTAATCACTTACAATATACACTAATCACTTACAATATACACTAACCACTTACACTATACACCAATCACTTACACTATACACCAGCCACTTACACTATACACTTATCACTTACACTATACACTATACACCAACCACTTACACTATACACCAACCACTTACACTATACACCAATCACTTACACTATACACTAACCACTTACACAATAAACTAATCACTTACACTATACACTAATCACTATACACTAATCACTATACACTAATCACTATACACTAATCACTATTCACTAATCACTGTACACTATACACTCTACACTAATCCCTGTACACTATACACTCTACACTAATCACTCTACACTAATCAATATTCATTAATCACTGTACACTATACACTCTACACTAATCACTGTACACTAATCACTCTACACTAATCACTATTCACTAATCACTGTACACTATACACTCTACACTAATCACTATTCATTAATCACTGTACACTATACACTCTACACTAATCACTGTACACTATACACTCTACACTAATCACTATACACTAATCACTCTACACTAATCACTTTTCACTAATCACTGTACACTATACACTCTACACTAATCACTGTACACTATACACTCTACACTAATCACTCTACACTAATCACTATTCATTAATCACTGTACACTATACACTCTACACTAATCACTGTACACTACACTCTACACTAATCACTATACACTAATCACTCTACACTAATCACTTTACACTAATCACTGTACACTATACACTCTACACTAATCACTGTACACTATACACTCTACACTAATCACTATACACTAATCACTAATCAGTATACACTCTACACTAATCACTTTACACTAATCACTATACACTAATCACTATTCACTAATCACTGTACACTCTACACTAATCACTCTACACTAATCACTAATCACTATTCACTAATCACTGTACACTATACACTCTACACTAATCACTGTACACTAATCACTTTACACTAATCACTATACACTAATTACTCTAAACGAATCACTATACACTAATTACTATACACTTATTACACTAATAACTCTAAACTATACACTCTACACGAATCACTCCACACTAATCACTCTGAACTATACACTCTACACTAATCACAGAGATAAATCACATTTTTGAGCGATGTTTAACATTTCTGGTGTAGCTTTATGTAAGTCCTTTTATTCGAAGTCTAATTTGTCTTTAAGCTGTGAAAGTGGCGTAAATCCTCACAGTAATTAAAGCTCTCGTAATCACTTGCTGAACACTGCTGCAGCTTTCAGCATCTGCATGCTCCGGCGTGATTCATGTTTGCTCAGCCGGCACAAATCGAGTGTATCGCCTTAAGTGAAGGACACACACCGTGATCAGGGAGCAGAGCCAATCACAACACAGGAAGGAATGCAAATGCAGCTTGTAAAGCAGACGAGCCGCATGTGATGCTGAACAAAAACTCATCAAAACTCTGTTACATTATCACTCTGGGGTTAGTGTGTGTGTTAGATCAACAACTTGTTAGTGTGATGATGATGATGAGTTATTTCCACATAGACACACACATACACACAGACACACAAATATACACACTCATACACAAACATGCACATACACACGTAGAGACACACATACACATATTTTTAGCTGAGCATGAGATATATATAGTATCCACAGGTGTGTGTGTGTGTGTGTGTGTGTGTGTGTGTGTGTGTGTGTGTGTGTTTGCATTTATAAACTGTGTAGACACTCACATATATTGACATACACACATCTAGACACACACACACACACACACACACACACACACACACACACACACACACAGACAGCCAAAAGTAGCCAGGACTATGAGATGTATGTAGTATTCACATGTGTGTTTGTAGATTGCAAACACTCACATACATATACACGCACACGCACACATATACACACAAACACACACAGCCACAATTAGCTAAGACTATGACATGTATGTTGAATCAACATTTTTGTATCTGTCA